>NW_008796078.1:2611262-2618048 GCF_000699145.1 Aptenodytes forsteri
CCAGAGTTGATACTTTTCAGAAAACAAACCAGCTACTTGATTTTTTGGAAAGAGCTCCATGTAGAACTAGCAGACAAAAACACAGGAACACTATGAAAGTGTAACAGAGATTCTGTAATTGAGTTATTAACAACATTCAAGACAACTGAGATTTCAGAATGGGTTACAGAACAGAGAAAGTCAAAATACTAATTTAACTCTGTTAGATCAATTAACAATATCACCTGCTATCTAGTTTTGATTTGCCATCTTACTGAGCTGACTTTCCACATAGCCTGACATAATTTTGTTGAAGGAAAACAACACTGCAAACCTAAAAATCTGTAAGGAAGAAACCATTTCTTAGTTGAAGGTGAACAGCTTTTAGATGAAAACACATTAAGCAATTTTGCGATGCACAGCAACCTACTTGGCTTACTTCCAAATAAGTTTCTAAAATGCTCCAGCACCACTAAAACAAGATTAAAATTAATCGCATTAATAGTACAGGTGAGATCTAACAGGGTTTCCAGTAATTTCAAGTGGCTATGAAACTGCAACAATGAAACAGATACCACAAACAGAGGCAACACTAGTTTAGAACAGTCAGACTGTTAAGAACAGTTGACAGAGTGGTTCTGGTGACACTACAGATGATGTCAGCAGGAAGCATAGTTAGAATTCAAGTGTAAGATCTCAATCCGACAGAAACTCAGACTTCATCTGAACAAAATACATGAAGTAAAGAGTTTTGAAAAATACATGATACAACTACATTAAGTTTATCTATCAAGTTACCTAATAGCAATCTACTTTATTTAAAACTACAAGAATAGTTTTAACAGCTTTTGGCTAAGTCTGTGACAGAGGAAAAAGCCTGACGCACGCAGGGAATATACTTTACTCCAGACAACCTCTGGAAGCAATAAAGTATAGCAACAAGTATGTTCATTGCATTGTATTTTGAAAGTGACAGATTGAGATTATTTTGCTTGTCGCTTCAGTGGAGTCTCATAGGCAACTTTGCATTTATTTTAAGTGTGCGCTCAAAAAGTAACTCATTACTACATTTGTATTTACCTCAAGTTTCCAAATATACAGTTCTCAGGTTCTAGCTTACTTGAGTTCATCTGCATACAGCACAGTTAAGTCAGAATCTTCAGTGCCCATTCTGTTCCAACTCCAGTTCGGTTTCGGCAGTATGTCAAGAACCCCTAAGCTATTAAAAAAAGAAAAAAATTCCCATCCTTACTACCGTGACCATAGTGCTCGAGTATTTAAACATTAATGAAAGGCATTTAAGCGGTACCGTTCCTTCGCATACTAAATTCCACAAAATTAATCTTTCCTCTTCACAGTTAACCTGAAGAGAGCTCAGTTTCCACTTTCTCCATGGAGTATTTAAATTTGCAGATTGAGGTGCTCAGTGGCATTTCTCCTAACAATGCTTCTTCCAGTTCGAGTTACAAAGTGCTGATGAAAGTTTTGAGCTGGAGTCCTGTTGTCAAGTCTAGTATAAAACATGGCTACGTTCAGTTGCAAGTCTACAAATACTTGAGGTAAGTAAATGACAAATAAGGAGTATGCAGCGGAACTATATCAACTTAAAAGTTGTCATACAAGAAATTTGAAGAAAGCATATTTGGTATCTTATTTTTGGCAAAGAAATATATTTGTTCTTCTGCCAAGCTTATTGTAACTGAGCAAGGGAATGAAACTAACTTCTTTAATGCATAATCTTATGGTATAATGCAGGTCTTCAATTTTATTACCAGTGTTTTATTGTAGAAAGCTATCTGCTAAATAAATCAGGCAGAATACTACCAGAGTAAGATATGGCAGCATGCACTGTCATTACATAAACATGAAAAACATTGTGGAATAGACTGTAGCAGATCTTTAAAGCACAGCTTTTAACACTTGGAATCCTGGCTTAAGTTATGCAGCTTCCATCACCTTCTTTAAATGAGATACAGAGGAAATGGTGTTTTCTCCAGAAATTTTCTAGTTAACTTCAAATCAAGTTGCATTTTTATGTACACCAATGGTATTCCTGCCCCTTCTATTTCTTGAATCCATTTATTTTGATTACTGGTGTTACTTAGAGATCTGAAGCCTAGCTACCTAGCTATGCAGCTTCTTCTCAGGTGCTATTCACTCAGGCTATGTCTGTCTGCATGCTCTGGTTCCAGTCAGCTATTTCCCACCTTCCCCTCATCCCTTTACGATGGATGAGTTCATCAAGCTATTACACCTGAAACAACTGCAAAAGTCAAAACAAGTGAAGTTTTAAAGAGAAGTTACAGTTCCCAGTCAGTAGCTTGATTATAATAGAGTATACCCTCAAAATAAAGAGGAAGAGAACATTTACTCTCTAAGGAAGGAAGAGTTCCAAGTTTGTATTCAGCATACAGCCTATTAATATGCACCTTCAGCTACTTTCTTCATTAGTTCTCTTTAAATGCATAGCCACATCTCACCTGTGATCAGAAGGTTCAGTTACACTGCACACACCTTCCAGGAAGGGACACTCTCTATACCGAATAAGCTAATTACATAAGGGGTTTGACATTAGAAGACACAGAACATTATTAACATGGATAAGATGCCATCTTCTAGCCCTGACGTTAACCACATCTCACAATATTATCTTGTCAAAAAATAGACATCTACCACAGACTCATATTCCACAAAGGTATATGATGTAAAGGCAGCTTCTCCTCACTAACTCCAGGAGTTAAAGTAAGCATCTAATCATTATACCAGCATCAAGGACATTTAAGGCAAGTGCCTTGATTGTTTGGGAGGGGGAGTGTGCTTTTTTTCTTTTTCCTTTTCTTTGGGCTGGGGGGACTGGGGGGAGAGAGGGAGGCAGGCATGGGGGATGTTGAAGTCCACCATCACCAGTGTTACTATACATTGTTTACATCTTTCCTTTTTTGCTGCCCCAACTCATTTATATTGCTCCTAAAAAATTCATGTTTTCAACTTAGACAATACTACATAAAAGTGTATTTTTGATTTCCACATTTATTTACCTGTACTTCTACTTTTACATCTAAGCAGTCTTGGACTCAGAAAGGAGGTACAGAACAGACTTCAAACACAGAAAAGCCCACAGTACAGAGAGAAGATCGTTTCTCCCACCCAGAGTGGGTAAGACAAACCATAACAAGCTCATAGCAAGGCAAATAAGGCAGAAGTTAGACATGGAGAAAGATGAGGGAGAACAAAACAGCATGCATGCTTTCTAAAAGCAAAGATAGCGTAAGACCAGACCTAGTTACCTTGGAGCATAAGTATGTACTAGATGACCTACGAAGGTTTGTCCCAGGCCTATTTTTCCCTAATTGTTCTACCTTCAGGAACTATCCCTAAAAATCAAAGTAAAAATTCTTCATTAGAGTTACTGCTCTGCATTAATAACAATCGATATTAACCATGCTTTAAACACACAACAGCAGTCAGCCACAAATCTGAAGGAGATGCACATTGCTGGTATTGAGTCTAACGCCCGTCTCATGACTAGACAGCCTTCTGAAAGTTTAACACCTTCGTCCCCAAATAACACATGTACATCAGAAAATAAAGAACACATTTGTACTCTTCCACTTTCACCTTTACAGAAGTCCAACAAATAGTTTCCCTTCTTTATGCTAAGTTTACTTATTTGGATGTTATGCAATAAAACAAGGGTTGTCAGCAACAAGTTACTCTGAAAGCAGAATAAACATGAAATATACTTTGCCTTTCAGATCTTAAAAAGCCGCCTTGTTCAAGAAGTACCAGGGACCTCAGCTTCCATTTTGAAATACCAAATTGCTCCCTACAACTCAAGGTTCACATTCCAGGAGATGACTCAGACCCTTTCATACCTTTTGAGAAGGTCAAATCTTTGCAGTTCAGCATGCACACTTTATTGTGGACACCATCGCAAAGCAGACCAATCCATTCAGAAGACACTGAGAAACTGTGACTTCCCCCTGCTCCATGAGACAAGCATTGTACTGCTACACATTATAGAATCCTTCCAGTTTCCTCTCCACATGTACCTTTGTAGGTTTGTTGGGTTTTTTTTTTTTTTCCTTTCTTACCACTCAAGAAGATGGAGCTATTTTATCAGTACAGTGATCAACGAAAAACTATTTATTCAAGAGTAGATAAAGTCAAGTGGTAAAGAGAGCCAAGTGACCTCCAGAGGTCCTTTCCAAACTGGCTTATGCTATGAATCATGGCAAGAGAGGCTTTTTTGGAGCAACTGAAGGCAACTACAGCTTGAACACCATTGCTAGTACTTCTCACACATCTTCAATATTGAAGTCCAGTATTAAATCACTGTGATTAACTTTGTTGATATACACCTAACTTTTCCAGTTTTTTCTATACAAGTCTTCACTTCAAAAGTTGACTATCTATTGCTCTTATACATGGCCGTTTTTTGCCATATTTGTACCAAGCATGTTCATGAGTCAAGTAAGACTGGCAACATTCAGTACATTGCAAGACAAGCCTTATTATAGACAGTGAGAGTAAACAGATTGGTTATGTGTGCTCGAACCCTGGCTGCCAGACAGAATTAAAGGAGAATATGACTGCATATTTACACAGTCAGATTCTACCAACTTGATGAGAAAAATTTTATCACATGGCAGGATTAGGAGAACAATTGCCCTTCAAAACTAACCTTCGCACTAAAGTAATCATCACTGGTATCTGAAAGCATGCAGTGGAGAAGCTAGTTGACATAGTGCTGTCTTTCACACTGACTGTACACTTGATATCATGTGTAGCTAGAAATTTTCTATTTCCAGAAGATTGCTGAATTCACGTTTTAAAGTCAATCATTTTGTTAAAAAAGACATCCTGAAGCAAGCAGCTACATACAAGCATTTTGTCATACTTGATCACCAGCGAGAAGTCTGAAAATAGTTCTGCTCCTTGAGAAACACATTATTTCATGTAAATTGAAAAAAATATCAGGAAGGAAAAAAGAAAAAGTTAATGTGACTTTTTTTTTGCAGTTACCAACCTCATGTCCCGAATCAAAACTTAGCTATGAAAACACTCAACAAGAAGTTGGTTCATAAACTGCCATAAATCTGCTATGATACTATATATAGATTAAAATATTAAGAGCAAATTCAAAGTAAGTATTACTTCTTCAGAAAAATAAACCCACTGACCCAAAGGTAATCTGTTACCCTACCAAAAAATTCAGATGTACTACTACCTTCAGAGTCAGTACTGAAAGGGGCAATGACAGCTTGGTGAAAAGTTTCCACTATTAAGAAGGTCATAGAGTCCACAAAGTATTTTACAGGGAGTGCTACTAATTTGACAGGTGATCAACAGGACACAGATCATCCAACAGGGCAACGGGAGATCCCAGAAACATACAGATTAAGTTTTTGACAATGTGACAGTACACCATGTCGTACAACTTCGGGATTTGATTATACTTTGTCACAATAATTTAGTCTCAGTGTGACAGAAGACAGACCCGTGATCAGAAGTGTTCTACATGATGCTTACTAATTAGCTTGTTAGAAAATATAGCATGGCCTATAAACATAAGATTAACACAGATAGTTCTGAGATTCACTTACGCTGCAAATTAAGTACAAACATGTAGGTTAGTCAAACAATAACCTTCCTACTCATGCTTCAGCTTCATTGCATAAAAACAGAAGGAATTTAGTCAGGTTACCCTCCTGGATTGTCTCAAAGTAAATAACTGAGTAAATACTTATCAGTGATGTAGAGACCCACAAAAAAATTCGTCATGGCTTCATTCATGACATTAAAGTCAACTGCATTACGTTTTTGCTAAACTGCTGCAGAAGGACTACAGTGTCTTTGTTGCCTATAGCTTTGGACCTCAAATTTAGGAATGATTTTATAAGAACAAGTTTTAATTAAAAATTTTTTTCTATAATATTTGCATTCTGGGTTTGAAGACAAACAGTTAAAGTGCAATACAAAAAGGAAAATAAAAAATGAACTTGTGCATGATTCCTGATTGAGAATGACAGTTCTGATTATTCATTTACTGGGAAGATACAGGTTGTTTCCCTAATGGTCACTTTGGCCTGAAGAACTTTTGCACGACATCAAAAGACTCCATTTTCATAAGCCTCTTATTCAACAGGTCGGCACTCCTACTGAAGCAGATCTGCTATATTAATAAGTAGTAATGCCCCACTGTTGGCGACCTACAATTTTTCTACTAACAGCTAAGACCTTTTTAGGCTCCTACCTATGGAGCCATCTGGAGACTGAAGAACATTCAGACTTAAAGTTGTCAGTTCAAGCTTACTACTCCCCATTTTTTCAGAGAGACCCTAGGGTTGGGGGGGAGGAAAAAAAAAAAAAAAAAAGAAAAAAATCAGATTACCTGTATTTCTACCACAGCAACAGGATACACCAAACAATAAAAACTGAAAATACCCTTCCATTTTAAGATCAAAAACAGTGTATGTACAAAACAGAGCCATTCACAATCAGCTACATTTTACAAATATAGAAACTATTACAAGTTAAAAACACGTAAGTTTCTGAAAACTAGAAGTATTATTTACAGTATTTACTCACCAGAACACTGCTTTTAAACATCTTAGTTCAAATATAACATTAATTGTTAAAATATTAGCTGCAAAAACTTAAATACTAATATTTTCATAAATATATTTCCTTCCTATATTTATTAAATAGGCTACCAAACAATAGAAAGGTATACAGTTATTTTTCAAGTACTGCTTTCATGTTCACTATGCATATTTTTATACATATATAAAAAATAAAATATAT
>NW_008796078.1:2618126-2619675 GCF_000699145.1 Aptenodytes forsteri
GGCTTGGGGGTGGGAGGGGGGGGAGAGAGAGAGAGAGAGAAGAACTGGAGAGAGAATATACCAGAGATAAACAGAAGTAATCACAGCAATGCTTGCTAACTTTTAAAGTCTTACAAAGAAAGTATATCCACAGTGACAGTTCCCCTAAGAAAAGTTTGTAAAATTAATTTAAATTTTAAGTCATTAGAATTCCTCTTCTTTCTCACTATGAAGGATGTACTTCATATTTGTCAGGTGGTAACTACTCAACTCCTCTTTCTGACAGTCTTTAAAGCACCAGGAAGCTCAATATTAGTAACACATACAATACATAAACTGTGGAAGTTATCTTGTTTGAGTAAAGTTTTGTGTTACGGTGTTAGAACCTCCAGATCAATATTATTTCTGCTGAACAAGGCAGAAAGAAAAAAAAACCACTAGACAATCTTTTGGAAAAAATATTTCAAATTAAAATTATTATTGGATTGCTACACAGAGTAAAACCACCCTCAAAACAAACTGCACACACTCTAAAAATGTTCCCAAGTTGCATGCCAGACTTACAGAATAAATTTAGGCCAGTACCAAGCACTCATTTCTTCCCCGTGTGTAAATGCGACACAATCAGGCCTCACATGCAGGCCTCTCTCTCCAATACAGGCAGGACCTTTGTTCGATACGTCGATGTTTTTCCCCCAAAGCCCTTGACATAACTTTCCATTCTTTCCCCTATTATTTTCCGGTTCACAGTCTAGACTTTCGGACTCCCGTTCTGTGAAAACCCCTGGCTGTCGAGAAAGCCGTTGAACAGCAGGAAGACGGGCCTACAGGTCTGGCGAAAGCCCCGGTATCGGTTTGTTTCCCAGCCCCAGATAACCAGAGCAGTAACCAGGAGGCCGTTGGCGTCAGTGCTACCAGCACCTCAAAACTTCTCCCACTCCCCAGCCCCCCGGGGAAGGGGAAGGAGGAAGAGCCAGGCAGGAAAGGCAGAACCCAGCGTTTGATCAGCCTCCAAGTACGACGCATTATGCAAGCAAACGCGAGGACCAGGCAACTTGCTTCTTGACTGAAAGCAACAAAAACATCAGCTCTAAAACATTAACTGCGAAAATAACCCCTCTTGTGGGCAGCCAGCACTGTAACTCCGACCCTACAGGCGCCTCCATTCTCTTCCCACCTTCTTCCTCCCCCCCCTCCAAAAGCTTGTGAAATATGGACGTCGGCCGATTATTTAGCATTTTTATCGAGCTGGGCACGGGGGAAGGAAAGAGGAGTTGCTATTTTTTCCTGTAAGATATTCGATAGCACCTTCAGAAAAAGAAAAAAAAAAAAAAAAAAAAAAGAAAAGAAGAAAGAGCAAGCCATGAGGGAAAAGGGGGCCAACCGGAGTGGGGGAGGGAGAAGACGGGGAAGGGCATACAAATCGGTACGGCAGTGTCAACACTGACACTGCCCTTTTGTATCAGCAGCTACACAGGGCCCGGAGAGGGGAGGCCGCGCTCCCCCCACACGCCGGGCAGCCCGGGCGAGGCGAGGCGGCGGGCAGCAGCCCTCCCGGCGCCGGGGGGAG
>NW_008796078.1:2620744-2641738 GCF_000699145.1 Aptenodytes forsteri
AGGACTTCTGCCAGCTGCTCGTCACCCGGCGGGAGGTGGGTGCCGGGCTGCCCGCGGGCGGGGAGCGGCGTCTGCCCCGCCCCGCAGGTCTTTTCCCCTCACCTCATGGTCGCCGCTTCTTCCTCCGCCCGGCAAGGAAGGCAGCTGGGGCCTGCCCCCGGCTCCTGAGGCGGCAGCGGCTTTAGTGAGGGCCCGTCCTTAGGGAAGGGCTGGTGAGGAACGGAGGGGCTCGCAGGGGAAGGGCGGGGGTCGCCTATTAACGCCGCTAGGCAGCGACCCGGGAGGCGCTACCAGTTAAGTGCTGCTGGTTTGGCCTCCTGAGGGCTGGGAACGCCTTGCCGCAGCCTTGGGATGCGGTGTCGGCAAGTAGCTGGGGAGCAGGTAAGGGTTTGCTACCAAAAAGGGTTATTTCCTAGCACAGGTGAAAGTGTGCCTGGACGAGGAGCCTCTGCATGTGGGAGATTCATTCTACTTAGAGTATCCCAAGCCTGTGGGAAGGAGCTCTGGGTGAGGACCAGAGGAAGGGAGGGGAAAAAAGATCCTTCGAAACGGCGAGTTAGTAGCCTTGAGAAAAAGTACACACATCGGTGATTTTGTAACCTTAAAGCAAACTTAAGTCTACTCTCAGCAATGCCTCACAAATAAATGAGATACTAACATTTAAAGTAAATAAATAACAGATCCTTAAGTAACATCACAGTATTCCTACTAACGAAAGACAAGTTTAGCCGCAGTCTCACAGTAACTAGACTTAAGGTGGGGGGAAACAATAGCCTAACATCTCATTCCAGGAAAATAAAATTAAACTGCCCATCTGGGAATGGGAAGACTGTGTATATTTTCCATGTGGTACCTGAAGATGTTTAGGTGTCCTGCCTTATGGCTGTGTATGTAACTGGTTTTCCAATCAGGGAAATAAGCAATGATAAATATCCTGGAAGATACTTTTTTGAACTTTTTCTGAAAAATGCTGCAAAATGTTCTAGATGAGCATTTTTCAGAACAATCTAATAGTAATCATCGATGAGGAATATTTGACAGTAAATGAATGAGATTTCACAAATCTGATTATGAGTTTGTAAGGTTATGAAATAAAAATGCAAGTCTTCTATAATTTTTGTTTCATTTTGACCTATTTTTGACTGGGTTGACTTTGTATGTATAAGAGATGAACATAGATGCTTGTCTCAGGCTGGACATACTGATTTAGAAGTTGTGAAGTTTCAAAAATTTTTCTGAGAAAGTTTTTAAAATGTCTCACTGGAACAAAAAAACAGCGTATTTTGAAACTAGGAGGAAGTTTTTGTTTTGTTTTCCCAAAGTAAACCAAAATAGTGAACATATTTTCCTCCAGGGATGAGGGAATTGTCAGGTTTGTAATTGAGAAATTAGAGGGAGGGGGAGGTGACAGACTGAAGTTCAGCTGCAATTCCAAATGATCTGTGTTCTGTATATTATATGCTCCTTCTTTTGGTCTCTCTGGTGCCAAGATTTTCTTTTTAAATCACCAGTGCCTTTAGCAGTTTCAGAAGGGGTTTTGGTTTCGTTCTCCTCAGAAAAATTTTTTAAGGCAGAACTAACAAGGCAACCTTAGGGAGCTTTGAGTTCCACCAAAATTGAGAGTAATTACAGTGCTGCACAATAGCTGGGAAACACGTGCTTTTCTGTAGCTGAAGTCTTGTAATGGGCCTGTGCCATTGACCTCATGGGAATCGTATCAGTGCTGAGCTTGTTCATGGAATATGTAATCGAGTGTTATGGGTTTTTTACCATTCATTTTTGCACTCAGATAATAAAAATAAGATGTTCCTTATTATTATTATCTTCAGTTTTTTGGTTCTCATATCGGTTTCCTGTCAAACACTTCAGATATCTATTTTTGGTTTTGTTTTCAGCTGCCCAAATATATCCTTAAAACAAACCGAAGTCAGTTAACGTAAACTGTGCAAAAGCTTTGTAACTGTCAGTGGAAGTAAGTTAAAATTATTCTGTAAATGTTTTTTGTACAGAAGCATTACCAGGAAGTTAGTGTCATTGAAAAAGAACTGGTTTGGATTATTTGAAAAACTTCATTTTGATTTTATGACAGTAAGATCATTTGAGTATGGTATGATGCAGTGAACATATGTATTTGAATATATCACTATATCCTCTGAAGCTGGCGTATCTGATTCCAGCAAAACTTCCTAATTCAATCACATATGAATTCACTGTTGCTGAAAACAACTAACTTCACATAAGTAATCTCTGCAGTTTTAACTGCTATACACATGAAACTTCTGGATGCTAGCTAGTTTCTGCAGGCTGTGGAGTCTCCTGAGAAGAGATCTGTGTGAAAAATAGTAATTGAAGGTATATGCATCACTGATGTGCCAGGTTACGTACCATGTAAAATATATTTAGCCATACTGTGTTAGCATCTAGGAGGCCTAGTTGTTAGTTCACACTCCCAGTATGCTATTTTGCAGTCTCCTAATAAATAGTCATTGCCTGAGAGACCTTGCAGTCTAAGCTTCCAACCCTGCACATAGTTACATGAATGCTGAAATTTGCTACTTTGAATAGTCCCATTCTTTGAAGTCAGTGGTTTCAAAACAGTCCATTGTTTTTCTTTAAAAACAAAAATGGAGCTTGTGGCTGCATGGTGGATTTGTATGAAGGCTCCCATATTTCTGTGAGTGTTGCTGTACTTTGGATGGTCTACTTGGGCTTTACATGAGCAGTAAATTCAACTCCTTCAGGATGAAGTTATTAATTTACTGAGCACGTCTTATACAGCTCCAGAGTGTGTGTGGTCATGGCCAGGATTTCCAGGTATCAGCTAACTATCGAGTCAAACTGTCATAGAACCAGAAATCCTGTACAAATACAGAAGGTCTTAAGAATGTGGTAGGGCAAAAAATTTAGTCGGACAAGGAGGCCATATCTGGGA
The DNA here is from genome assembly GCF_000699145.1 of Aptenodytes forsteri. Taxonomy (NCBI): domain Eukaryota; kingdom Metazoa; phylum Chordata; class Aves; order Sphenisciformes; family Spheniscidae; genus Aptenodytes; species Aptenodytes forsteri. The sequence continues at coordinate 2,623,677 of NW_008796078.1, forward strand.
GGAAAAGCAAGTCCACGGCAGCAGGCTTTGTGTTCAAACAAGCCATGTGAAATGTCTGTGCCTTTGTTTAGCTTTCTCCCTCATTCTAGGGAATTGACATCTTTCTTCCATCATGCAACCTGATATGTTAGGGATGTTCTCCCGAAGGCATTTTTGAAGTCTGCTACTGCCTCAAGATCAGTACAGTAGGCCCAAACTGTTGTATATTGTATAACTAAAAATAAATTAACTGGAATTGCTGTAAATTAAAAGAAAGGACGTCTCTGAGAGCAGAGTTAAGCATACACCAAGAAGTTTGCTGAAGCTAAGTATAGGACAATAGTCAAATAAAGAGGACCAGACAGACAAAAAGAGTACCTAGGGTGTGATACCACAGGGGCACACATCCTCAGCTGTAAGCATGTGAATTATTTTATTACTGCAAAAATAAATTTGAAAACATTTATTTATTACTTTCAATATTGTCAACTGTAATAATAGCAAGGTGTACTTCAGCATGCTTGTTTGTGTTTAACTCAAATCTAGAGAAACTAGGACACCTGGAAAAAGGAAAGCAAGGCCTGCTGCAGGCAAACAAGATAGTGGAAGCAGACAAAAGTAGAGGCTACTTTGAACTCTTCTAACCAATCAAATGCAACAGTAGTTGAAAAAAAAAAATAGCTAGAAATACACCTACTTGTCTGTGCGGATGTATTTGTGTCCAAAATGTGACAAGGAGACCCTGATGGTAACTTTCGTTTTGCAGCAAGGGACAGCTTCCATCCCAGATACTAATTCAATTTCAATTACATTTGAAAATTAGAGCCATTAATCAGGACTTTATAAACAAAGGTATTGACTACCCAGTAGTGAGCATGCACTTCCATTGAGAAGTTAGGAAGGGAAGATTACCAACTAGTTTCTGCATAAGCTACTTCAAGGAGGAAGAATAAGGAGGAGAGCCTTGTAACTCATTGCAAATAGCTCTTCTAAAAGTAGACTGTATAGAGGTACAGATACATAAGTGAGTATTCATGGAATACAGTTCAACCAGTTGGATTGTGTAGAAGGAGAGATTTTTTGAACCATCAGTGAAAAGAATTTTTTTTCAAGTAGCTATTTTAAGGCTGCAATCATAACTTTACAAATGCAGGGAAAATATCCCACATATTTCCCGTGTGGGCATCTACCAGTCCCACTGCAGAAATACAAGACTGAAAGAGATGACTTCAGGTCATCAAGTCCTAGTCCCTGCTGTTTCATCCAGCCACGTAATAGATCTTCATAGCATAAATGGGACTTGATGGGTTTCAAAGGTAGTGAGGCTTTTTTTGCCTTGCTACTTCACACAGAACAACTGCTCCAGATCACCACTTCTCTGATGGTTAGAAATGCAGTTATACAGACTAATTTACAGCTTATTTTGTGTGTGGTTATCTTTTAGCTTGAATACTGCCCTTTTGTGTAGGTAACAATGTTATATATGTGTGTATACATGTGTGTGTATGTGTATATATCTATAAAATGTTATCTATATTTAATAAATATGCCCTTTTGATAGGGTTTGTTTTGTTTTTTCAGTCTCCGCTTGTGAAACAGACTTTCTACTTCCTGGTCACTTTACTGTCTTTTTGCTGCATTTCTTCCCATTAGAACTTTTGTTCTTAATAATAATAAGTCTTACGAGTGCCATGTGCAAAGGCATTGTTACTTCCTTGTGTCTTCTGGAAAATTCTATGTGATTTAAATTTTAGGATTGTATTTAACTTTCTCTACCAAAATCACATTAGTGACTCTTGATCATCCTTTGATCGTTATTATTCCAATGCCTTTCTCCTCTGTAAACTTTCAATTTATAACCTTCTGGTTTATGGCAGAAATTATTTCTAAATCAATGACTTTGCCATTTGTACTTTTCAATTTCTTTTCTCTCTCCCCCCCCCCCGGATTGCTTTGAGTTGTTATGGAGGAGAAGTTGGTGTACTTGTCAGGATAAACATACTAAATAGAAAAACATGCTTGGCCATAAAATGTGTACTAGGAATCCTGCTAGAATTCATGGGAACAGTGCATAGTTTTTGTTTCATGTGAGTGCATGTAATATTACATAGAATGGGAATCTTTTTTGTCTCAAAACTGACATCAAGGATGACAACTTGTTTAACATATGCCTTTCCATCTACCTTTCACTGTACATGTTTTTCAATCACTCTTGAAATGCCAAATTAATATTTGATATGCCAGTTATAATTTGGCAAGGTTTGTCACAAACAACAATAGACAATATGTGTTTGTATGAAGCAAGTAATAAATTGTATGACTTCCAACATTAAACATAAGATGACTTGAGATAGCCACACAAATAACCTTTCAAAATAAAATTTCTTATCAATTGTCTAGCAGATGATAAGGACAGGTTTTGAAAAGTACAAGAAAGGAATCCATATGGTGGGGTAGTGTCGAAAAGGTCGGTCGCTCATTTTGGTCAAACAAGGAATATAGACACACCCACCCACACCCCCCAAAAAAAAGGCTGGTGCTTAATCTGCTTATAGGACAGGCTGATAACCAGAAAGATGAGGCTGGTAACAAAAGAAACGTAATGGGGAAAATGATCCACTCAACGTGTAATTAATACTAGCATCTGTCACCATTTAATGAATGCTGCACTAATCAGAGGATTTTGTCATGTTAGTGAAATGTTTAGCTACTTACCCATAAAAGGCAGGCATCATATGTATGCAAAACTAATGTCGTTCTGTGCAATATTCCATATATGATCTACTCATATAACAGTCAGGATAACTGAATTTTATCAAATATATAACTGCAGAATTGTATGTTTGGTCAGCGATCAGCAACTAGATTCTCTAACAAATATATACAGGACATTTAGATGAGCAAATAGTGTAAGTAACTAGGCAAACAGTTCTGATGACTGTTCTTTATCCATCATTGCTCCTATTGTTCAGTGTTCACTTCTACATCTTCAATCAGTTTCTGATTAAATCAATATATTCTGAGCACAGCAGATTATTTTGGGTACCAAGAACTACAATATTTTCTTAAAAGATCCTGTAATTAATTGTTTTCATTTTAAAAATAAAGTTGTTTTCTGGCTTTTTTTAGTTGTAAGTAAAAATTCTGAACCTACAGCACTTAAATCTTGCATTGTCAATAAAACTTCAATTTTAGGAGACAGTAGTAAGTGATTTTTTTACTAGTTGTGGGCTGGTTGTTTTTCAGTTGTGAGTACCTTCAGGCTCTATTGAAACCTGCAAATCCAAGTTCCTCCATTTTGAAAAATGGTACTATAAAGTTAACTAAGTGTTGCCTTCGTATCCTGGGCTTGTTTTTAAGTCTTAATGATGACACTTGATATATAACCTATTTGATTGACAGAAGATGCTGTTTGAAGTGCTTAAGCCAGATGGATTGGGGGGGGGGGGGGATTCACAGATGTATTTTTAGTATTAAAGGGGCTGAAATTAATTTCATGTTATACGAAACAATTTTTTGCAAGATAAATCTCATTTTAAGTAAAGATCTGTGGGAGATGAACCTTTTTCAAAGTCATGCTATTTTATTTGCATTTGAAACCTGAAGGATGCCATAGCAGTGATTGCCTAGCTGGACCAATTCTATTCAAGTCTCTTCTTTGACATTTCAAACGGAGAATTTGAGTTCTTAACAAACCAAAAGAGCGCTCTAAAGGGAGTTTAAAAAGACAATAGTTTTGTTATGAGCTATTTGCATAGAGGACTTTAATTGCATAAAACTAGCAACTTTTTGTTGTTGTTTTCTTAAATTAAAATAATTTCAAGCATAGTTTGATGACTTCAGGAGAAGGAAGCCATTTTGTTCCAGCTCAGGAAATGCTCTGGTTTGCTGAAAAAGTGTATTTCTGAAATAACTGAACACTTTCATGGTAATGGTATCACACAGTATTAAGCAATAATTATCAGGAGAATGTTTGTTAAGCCTAAAATACATAGGGAAATCTCCTTTGCTTTTTTGCTGTCTCTAATTCAGATATCTAAGTAAACAGTAGAGCTGCTTGGAAAATGGCAAGTTTCTCTGGGGAAATAATGCTGTATTGAAAAAACATGAATATTGTTGTTGGGTATTTCTGTCCAAAGCTAAAATACGTTGGTTTAACGATGTTGTGATGTTGTGCTATAGTTTGGATGTCTGATAGTATCTCTCGCTTCTTCCATAATGCACCACCTCTGGATGTATGGAGTTGCTAGATCTTATCCATAAGGTTTTGGGGAAGACTTGGGAATTCTCTGGTCATGCTGCAATATTGAAGACGTAATCCAGCACAAAAATCCAACTGACATAGGAAAACTTGGACTTTTAACAGCTGAAATGCAATTTGTGATGTGTTGCAGTAGCAACGTTGGCATTTCAGGGCTTTCCTTATTGGTGGATCAAGGTTTCTCTGCAGAAGGCATCACATACAGCAATATAAGTGGTGGCTTTTTCCTTCCCAAAAGACTCAATTCTCTTGGTTTTTGGGTTGTTGTTTTGGGTTTTTTTCTCTGAACATTACTAAATGCTTAACCCTGTGAAACATTCATTTATGAATTTGACATTAGAGATATAACTGATACTGATTCCTTAAGTAGTTATTACTTGTGAAGCTCAGTTGTTTGTGAGCCTACGATAATTTAGTACTGTCATGTGGGCTTATAAAATTCCTTTTTCAATAGTGGTTGAGCTCTTATTTGAAGATGCATTGGAATATTGTCATATCAATTTCAATTAAGGCATGTTAAAGATAATACAGTAATTTTAGTTAATTCTCTGTTACTATTATTTGCTATTAATCTGGTTTTCTGTATCACTGGTAGCCTAGAGATGAATTTTTTCTTTTGTCTAGGCTGGTTTTTGTCCACTTGTAACTAGTCTTTACTATACAGACAGCAGTATCACACTGAATTGCAATGTTTAAGCTCCCATTTTATTTTAAGTTTTATGCATGGCTTTAATATTTGTGGCTTTCTTCAAAGGTATCATGCTCAATCTAGTTCTACCTGCCAAGAATGATTTTCAGGTCATGAGGGTGTAATAGTTTCTCAAGGTAAGCAATCACCACTGTCTTCTGCTTAATTAAGTAAATGTTTCCTACTCTACCTGATTGTCTGTTGTTTACATGTTCATTATTGTCAATGCTTGTGCTTCCCAAGACAGATTGAGTTATATTCTTCACTTGCCTTACTTTAGGTAGTACAGCCTTTATCCCTGTTGCTCTCTGTCTTGGGAAACCTCAGGAGTAATTCTATTTTTGTGTTACCAAAGGTAAGTTTGTGTTCCTGTCTATTGTCTTGTTTCCCTTCTTCCTGCTTCAAGTTAGGAAAATAATTATTTCTTCTTTTTTGTTGCCTTTATTAAACAAGACCAATTTTCCTTATTTCATTTTCCACTTACACAGCAGCATTCGTCACGAAGAACCATCAGATACATTTACTTGACTAGGTGTACCATAGATTTATACTTTGTTCCTTTATCAAAAATCAATTAAATGCACTCAGTAATGTGTTCAAGGGAAGGAAGAAGGAAAGAAGAGTAGAAGGCAAAGCAAGAAAAAGATCAGGATTTTTATCTCAAGGTGTGCCAGGCTGTGAAAGGTCTTATCTAAAGATGCACCAGTGTAATTTAAAATTTGTTTTTCAACAAACTTGCTAAAGCTGGTGTAAACTGCTGTATGGTTGCTTATTGTAAAGATTTACTTGATTTTGATTTGGTATAAACTAAATCAATTTGTGTTAAACTGAAATAAGCCTAAATTAAACCAAAGTAAAAGTGCCTGCAGCTTTTGGATGGACTTCACTAAATTAGATTAAAATTGTGCACTGGGTGCAACCAGTGTAAATGTCATTTGTTGGATGAAACCTGAATTAGACAAATTATCTGGAGAAGTGTAGTAACTAGAAGAAAGAATGCTAGTGCACAGTAAAATGATCAAAATCATTCATCAAAAAAGGCAAAATTATATTGTAGAAGCAGAAGCCTAGGAGAGTGTCTGAAGCTAGAGTTCTAAATAACATAATAGCATGATAGTGAACGATAGAGTGGAAAGGAATGAGAACAGATTGGGAATGCAGGCAAGAGAAGCTGTGTGGTTGGAAAGCATCAAAAGAGCAAGCAGATACTTGTGACAAAAAATGCAATGTACGTTTTTAATATACAGGAAAGCATCAAAAGAGCAAGCAGACACTTGTGACAAAAAAATGCAATGTACGTTTTTAATATACATGCATATCAAATTATCATGACAGCTGATAATGAAAGGATAGATTTCAGCATTCACTAAGTTGGTGCTAGAGCCGAATCCTTCCTATGCAGTTTACAATGAGACTGAAAACTACAGGTAACATGTTAAGTTTAATGTAAAACAAGTAATTAAAATTGGACTGGACAAAACTAGTGTTTGAAGAAACAGAAAGAAAAAAAAAACTTTTCAGAGAGCATGCTATCTGTAGTACTGAGTTGATAATTGATAGAGAAAAAGGGCATACTTGTCACCACAGCTTTTTCTGAAAACTGGAGACACGGGTAGGAATCAAGTATATCAGAATGCCTGCACAATGTGATGGATTCTTTAGTGTTGCTGTCATTTGATCAGGTGGAATTAAAGCTGTAAATAGACAGCAAGGGAACTTTGAAAAACACATTGAGAGTATTAGTCTGTTCTTAAAAAGTGTGATGAGATTTTAGAGGCCGGCGCAATAGATGTTTCTCAAAATTTAGAGTAAGAGTTGTCAGGGCTGAAAGCGAGCTGACCACATAAGAACATAGGAAAACAGTTTGCAGCAGGTATTAGATTAGACTGGTTGCAGATATATACAAATCAGGATGATAAGAAGTATCCAAGAAGAGAGCAGTGGTATGATTGAACTAAGACTTCATCTGTAATAAAAAGGATTGCGGGATACATGTACATACCCTGCTAAAGAAGATGCAGATTCCCTAGAAAAGGACTTTCCATTGTAACACTGCTGTGCTTTGGGACTTTTATACACATAGCAGGGAGTCTGACTGTTCTGTTGTTTGGTTTTTTCCTCCAGTGAAGAAAGAAAAAAAAAAAAAAAAGACGACATTTAAAGCATAGACTAGACCTGAAATTGTAACAAGGAGACCTTGAAACTGAAGTAAGGAGGATGAAACTGAAAGAAATGGTTTCAAATGAAACCTGTCAGTGTCTTACCCATCTAGAAAGCAATGTTATGTCTTGCACTTAGCTAGCATCCTTTGTTCTGTTAAATAGTGGAATAATCTCTTTGTGGCGGTCTTATCTAGGTCTGCCTGTTTAATCATGTTAATAAATGGCAAGTATCATGCTCATAATTGAAGACTCTGATCCTCAAGAGTCATTTTTTATTCCCTCTGATAGTGCCGCTTTCCCCTCAGCACATACCCCCCTCCCTTCTGCATTGTCTCTCACTCTTCTGCTCTTGTATTGTTTCCTCTGATCTGTGTGCACAAGTCTGTATAAAGGTAGAAGTTAGCCTCCAAAGCACCTGTGCTATAAGCGTCTGTGATAAAGATCTTCAGCTTTTTTTTTTTTGCTTGTTTTCTTGCCTTGTTGTTTGTATTTTTTTTTCCCCCCCTGCAAACTCTGGGAAAACTAATGAGGAAAGATACTAATATAGGAATAAACCAGGTATGTAACTGAGAGGAAGGGAAGAGACCATGTCAAGGCAGCAGATTTCTTGCTCAAATGTAACTACTGCATTCCCCAAAGGAAAAGACAATTTTTTTTTCTAACCTTTTTATTCCATCTTCCTTCTGTGTTTTACTAATATGTTTTTCAGATACTTTAAGTGGAAGCCTTTGGTAGTCATGCACACACACGCACGCAGAGCTAATCCCTTAGCTGAAGTGGGTTGATGTTTCTGAGTATGAGTGAAGTGGGGGAAAAATGAACAGCTTCGTAGTTGCTACATATGAAATTTTGGAATTGTGACATTTCTTTTCTCTTGTTCTCCATGCACTTGAAATATTTGTTAATAGCAACTCACGAAACAGTTTGCATTGACACCAGGAAGTCATCTTCTTTCCATATGCCATTGTCTTTACAGTTGTAGTCTACTGCAGTCCCTGTTTTATTTTTGTTTGCTAACTAAATTGTTTTATCTTTTCTTGCTATTAATAGTAATTTTTTTTTTCCTCCAAAACCAAAGCAGACATAGGGGAGGGAAGTATGTGGGCTTGCATGATTACTATTGTGATCCTGAGAAGAATCTGTACAAACTTTCAGGTACGCACTATTGTCCAAAATTTCAACCTGATGGTCTAAGAGAACTTTTTTTTTCTTGTAGAACAGTTTCTTTAGCACAGCATATTAGGTTTTGCACTTGAATTTCTTTGGTATATCTGAACTGGACATCCCATAGAAAGATTGAAAAATGGACTATGTCTAATAAATGCCAGAGACACCTGATTTTTTTTTTTCTGTTCTTATGAGTGCACATGAGAAGGCAACTACTATCCTGTACAGATGTGATCCTATCAGTGTAGGCAAAATAGTAATTTGTATAACTTCCTGTACTATAGCAAATGCAAACACAGAATTTTGTAGCAATTGTCAAATGAAGCACGGGTGTTGTAAGCCCTACTCTAAATTTGGAAAAAAGGTAACAATTTGCCAGAAGAGCGAAAAGCATCCAATTTCACAGACATAACAGGCAGCAGCTAGTACCTATTTGATTTCATATTGTGCATGCCTGAAATGTGGAATGGCATCAGTGTATGGGTTTAGTTTAATTTCAGTTTGGTGAACTCTTGCACTGTTGCATCCAGATGTTCATTTTTTTGTTCTTACTCCTAGAAAGTTTTCCTTCAAAGAATTCTGGGAACCCTAAATAAATGAAAGCTTCATTAACCGCAACCTGTTGATAGTCTGTTTTACCTTCTTATCCAATGGAGCAGGTCAAAACCTGCCAGTAATTTTGAGGTACACAAGTATTATTCCCAACGCGCATGCATGCGCACGCACACACACCCCCCCTTGGAACCACTGTAGTTCATTCTGCTAGCCTGCATTTGCTCGTGAACACTGTTCACATTCTTGCATATTAACCAAATCAACTCTCAAAATAATCTCCTTTGGCCAATCATAGCAAAGTAACAGCTTTAATTGCAAATGTTCAAAATCAAGCAGAAAAATAAAAGCTTTATTTAATTAAAAAAAAAAAAAAGAAAAAAGTCAAAGAAATCATAACAATCAACTCTGGTTTATTCTGTAATCATACAGAGAGAGGGAAGTAAAAACTTCAAATCACATAACCCTTCCTGAATCCATCTTTCTCCAAGACCGTAGGAAATGTGCTATAAATTGTAATCGTTATGAAATAGTTTGTAGAGTTTGTAATTAAGACGTCTGGATGTTTGTTAAAGAAAACAGTTGCAATGGAAGTAGCACAGTTGGTTTGTTAATGTTGTGCAAACTATAAAGGCTAGAGAGGCATTATTACTTTCTAGATCTTTCTAAAGAAACAGGCAGGTCTGCAGTTTGTACGTGTGTTGTACCTTAACAGCATTATGTGACTATTCCTCACTGCCTTGAGATTTACTCTAAAAGTAATTTAAGTAGGTCTTAAATTTTAAGTGCATTATAAATGTACTAATTTTAACTCAAATGCATTCTATGTACTTCAATAAACTGAAGAGTTTTATTACATTTGAATTTCAGTATATCAAGAAGAAGAAATAATGTTGAACCCTGAAGATGGTCATTTAATCCAATCAGTCTTCTCTTTAAATTGCTGCTAACTTACAAGAACTACTTTTCTTATGCAAATATTAACATCCATATTTATGTACACTTGTGTTTATTGATCACTAGCTAAAACTTTAGAATACTGATTTTTTGTTTTTTAATAGAAACCTGTTATAAATGGCAGGAGGCATAAATATATACAAGTAACAATACTTAATTAGTCAGCAGACAGGTGGGACATTGTCCCTGAGTAGCCAGTCAGAAAGTGAAAGAATATTTAAGAAGTGACTGTATAGCAGCAATAAAAGCTTGCCTGCTCACTAGCCTAGCACAGTTGGAGACTTGCTTTAATTGGTGAACATATTAAGTCTTTCTATTGATGTAGTGTAATTAGAAGGGAGAGCGGTCTTGCTGGTTAGGTTGTTTAACTTATTGTTTAACTGTATCCCCTTCAGTTACAGCTATTTTCACAGCAATATCCATTGGGAAAAGCAGAGTTAAATATTGCTGTATTGATTTACTCTTCTTAATAGTGTCCTTCTACCTGTCTCATACAGTATTGTTTTTTCTCTGAACATCTTACAAGACTTACCAGTATGTCCACTAAAACATAATTCATTTTTTAAACTCTGTAATAGCAGAATGATCAGGTTAAGGAGATGGATCTAAAGCCACAATGTGTTATAAGGAGTCTTCTATTATTCTGTTTTTCATTGGTAAATGAACAAATTATTTAACCAGGTATAAGCGTTAATCACTTTCAGGATAGTACTGGTGAATTTGTATGATGTGGAGCTGATAGTTTAGTGCAAACAGTATTTTTCACTTTATCTGAAGTTTTTAGATAAATATTTCAGTATTCGTTTTGGAGCATTTTGTCTTCTATTAAGCTATTCATGTTTATGATCTTAAAGCCCAGTTATAAAATTAAGCTGTTTTTCTGTTGTTGCTTGGAAGGTAAAGATGGAAGATATCCATCTTCAATAGCAATGAGTGATTATGGCTGCTTTTCAGTTCTGATGTTTATTAGAGCAACCCAAAATCTCCCAAATAAGGCAGACTTAAGAACATATATTAAGAGTTTTGGTTGGGTTTTGTGTTTTGAATCTTGCTCTTACATTGAATAAGGAAGCTGGAAATAACTGTTTTTCCTGATGGACAGTGAATTCCTTGCAAATTCTTCTTTTTACACTCTAGGTCAAGCTAAACACTGTGAGGTAATGATGGTGTACAGTAGGCCATCCATACCCATCCTTTGCTGGCTCTTCTCCCTATTCTTATATTTACAAAGGACTGAAATAGCCAGCTAAGCGTTTACCTTATAGCCATATATATTATAGAAGCATGGTTGGGCAAAAGTTTGGATTTTCAGGTAAGTGTCCTCAGGTGATCATACTTGCCAAAAAGCTCCATACAACATGATAGCAAGGCTCTGAAAAATCAAGTAATAGGCCACAAAAGAGAAACTAGAGTGTTCACAGATTGAGATGCTGATGGGATTTCATAAAACCAGCAAAAGATGCCTCTCTGATTGCAGGGCTTAGGTCCTGCTACAAAAAAAACCTTACTGCAAGCAATGGATATGAAAGAGCTGCTTAATTTTTGCAAGATTTTTGTGTAGCCATAATTAACTAACTTAAACATGAGAGTGACTGCCATTTTCTTTTGTGTAGAGACAGTGAGGAAATTATTAGGAAAAAAGTTGCTATGTAACTGCGCCAAGATTATGGTATGAATATTTGGTAATATTTGTTAAATGTTATCTCTGTAACTATCGATTTCTTTAACTGTTTCACAACATCTTGTGAGATATCTGTATGTTGCTTGTTATGCTGTATGAAGGCACAGTGGGAATATTTATTTAAACAAAGGATGTCTTTTCGTTGCCAAGAATCTAACTGGTTTTGGAGGCAGGAGGAAAAAAGGAGACTTAACAGATTCTTCAGTTCCACAAGATCTGCATTCTTGCTTTTAAGTTAATCACAATATGCCATTAGTAGCCTTACATGAAACAGTTGCCCATGTGTGTTACCATTCTTCAACAGCTTATCCCACAGGGATCAAAATAGCATTTGCTTTAGCTGCATCAGTGTCAGTGCATAAGGATAGCCTCACTCTAGCTCTTTATAAAGTTATTTAACATTTTATTTTAGTTCTTTTGCAAATACCTGTGCATTGTTGGTGCTACTTGGCTCCATAGTTTAGATATTAATACATGGTTGCCTCTTCTTGGTGAAAAGTGAGTAAAATTTTAAGGTACCTATTTTGCATTTTTTAAAGTGACCTAGAAGCCTAAGCTTCATTCACTTGTAAAATGAGCATAGCTCTGTCTAAGCCTAAAGATTTCTCTTGTCCTATTCAAATTTTCCGTTATTATTTATGCAGTCAAAGCTGTAGTGTGGATGTAGCTGCAACTGCGTGAAAAACTTTACAGTCCTATAGTATCAGCTTCTCAATTAGATGTGGCTATGTTAGCATAAGAGTAGAAAAAGCTATGACAGGAGGAGCGCTTTTTCATAAGTAAAATTGCATCTACACTAACAGGGACTGGAAAGATGAAGGAAGCAGGTAAGCTGGTAGTTTTCACTGTGCTAATTAATTTCAGAATTTAAAAAAATTATGTAGCTAGTGAAGGCATTTGACTTCATGGCTTGGAAATTGCGCTTAGGTTTACAAACTCTTAGGCAACAGATTAGCTGATACTGGTTTCAAACGATCAATTAACTGAAAGATATTTAGGTATACAGATCATAGCTTTAGAAAAATCTATCTTATAGTTATCTCCTTGAAGATGTTTCAGTAATGCTGATATTTATTCCACTTTTATTTTGTAAAGATTTATGTGAGGGTGAAATGGGTGATTTCTGTACTGAGGTGCATGAAAATGAAATGCTTTAAAAAAAAATAGATTTTTTTGAAAAAGTAGCAAAAATGCAAAAATATTCTGCAAGATAAAATGAGGGACAGAAGCATTTGAATATTCTAATTTTGAAATCAAATAGTAAGGCAACATAAATTTTTATAGTATCCTCCAATCCACAAAACCCAGCCAAAAGCAGAGATTTTTTTTTTTTTTTTTTTTTTTTTTTTTTTTTTTTTTTTTTTTTAAATCTGTGGAAAAGTAATAGAATATGGGATAAAACAGTCTGGGAGAAGGGATTTAGCAGAGGTAAAGTCACTAAGACTAACTGAGAATGTGACTGCTTTTTTCAGTAGAAGACACAATGGCTCCTTCACTGCACAGGGGAATGAGAGCTTGGACTGCAGTGACAAATCCAAGGCCAAAAAGAAAGACTGGGGATTTAGGCCATTCACCTGGGACAGAGGAAATACTTGAATCTAGATCTCCTAAATCTCAGCAAGCACTGTTTTCTAGATTCTGGGGTCACCTTCCGCCTCCAATGAATGTTTAACTATTGAAGTAGAACAACTTAAGAGAAAAATAGGGAAAATTAATCTCCAAATAGCCTGTAATGTGAGAAATTCTATTTTGAGTTACTAGTTTTAAGCAAAGCAGAAAGCTGAGTCTGGAGAAGTTTGAAGTCCTAAAAATGTATATTGGAGAAAGAAACAGTTTCTCATATGCGCCTTTATAACAGGGCTTCACAATTCACACCGTCTTTCTTCAGCTTTCCCCAGAGGTTTTTCATTACACAGTATGAGTCTGTTATGTGAGACTTGTCTCTGGTTCTATAACTTCTGAAATAGATTAAATTAAGGGAAGGTTGAGCCCAGCATCCTTAAAAGATGGCTCACCATATGACAAACTTCAACTATTATTTTCTTCATACAATGTAAATAGTACTGTGCTTCTGGTAATCTACAGTCCAGATTAATTTTGACAATAGACACTTCCTAAATAATTTATTTGTTGCTAATTTTCACTTAAATATTTTAGTTGTTTTATTTGTTTAGAAAATTGCTATGACTTTTTATCTGAAGCCTCGGCTGGTTGCTGCTGTTTAGATTTGATTCTGCTCGTCCTTTCCTCTTCTCTCTTTTTTTCATGAAGAAATGCCAGTGGAGTAAGCAATGTGGTAGTGAATTGCTTTAACACTTGCACCTCCAAATAACATCGAGAATGAAATGTGTCCATGGTAACCACAATGCTCTTATAATACTTTCCATTCTTCATCTTTTTAATCTATGCAAAAAGTATAGGTATTACAAAATCTATGCAATAGTTTCCTATGAAATAACCATGTGCTAACAGCTAACAAATTACCAAGGTAACTGTGGTTTGTCCTGGGTATTTGTACATAAGGAAGTTTTAAAATGGAATAGTGCTCTTGACAGTTTGTTCCACTGTAAATCAAAGAATAATGTTTAGAAAATACACAGTGGCATTTAATATAATTACTTGAATATTTTACTTTTCCTGTGCCTCTGCGTGTTGGCCTGATCTTCCCATTCTGGCAGATTGCAGTGTTGCAGTGTGCTTCCTAGTATAACGATTAAGAGGAGGAGAGATTATTGAAATATGCATTTCTGTGATTTTTTTTAAGTTTTGGCATGTTTCAGTTAGTATTAAAATGCTTTGGAATTTATAATTGTACAACAATACTACAAGAAAGTAAATTTTGATAACTTTGTTAAAACATCTACTGTAATTGCTTTGAAAATAGGACAGAGGTATTTCGTTTGTAGAGTATTGACTTAGTGTTCCGTTTGAGGGTTGGTTGGATTGTATAAAGATAAAATCTTATTCAAGAGTCTATACACACATATGCACATTCTAGTGTTCTTGTACACCTGTGTATACATAAACTTATATTACAGATAAATACACTCATACCCACAAAATACTAAACAAAAAAATATATGGAATACTTACTGTGAAAAGTTCGTCTTGCTTACACCAGTGCAGAATTTAGGTGAGCATCTGCTATCTGTATACACTTAATTTTTAATTACTTTAATTACTGTATATCCCAGACTGAAAAGTATTTTTATTAATGTTTTATAACAGTTCACAACACATTGTAATCTGTTGTACAACATAGTTCTGCTTTTTTAAGAATTAGACTCCTAAATTTGTGTGTACTTAAATCTATAAGGTCATACAGAAAATTAATCTGAAGAATGTTGTTAGGTATTAAAGTTCAAAAGTTGAAAAGCAACAGTCATAGTTAATAATTTTTGGTAAGTGGTTTTGGGGGCAGGTGGCTATTTTCTTTTTCAGTTACACGTGGCATTTCCGTGCCAAGAAATGTTGGGTTTTGCTGGTTTTTTTTAAGAAATGTCACTTCCAACAGTAACATGAAAAGGCTGAGAGAAAGCATATTAACCAGGTTTCTTTTCTCCTTTAACAATGATTTTTTTCCCTCTAATATACTGTATTCTTGCATACCATTTTGAAGGGTACGCAAGCTGAGGAACGTGTAGAAAGATGTCTTTTCTTTCTCCATTTGCATATCAGTTTTGTTCTGACCTTATGCTCACCTCATGTTTTCCACAAATAAGGATGGAAGTAGCCTTACATGCTGATTCCGCCTACATTGCTAGAGATAAAAAGAGCTTTTGGAAGTACAGTATAGTACAGCATTCACTGTCCTATTATCCCCGTGTTGGGCTACAAACATACTAGTTCTAAAGCCTTCCCAGGTAGTAAGATCATCAGCGAAACAGAACGACAAGTGGTTTATAATCTCTTTTGCATTGAATCCTCATATTACCACTAGTATATTAAGTGGTGTTATTTTAGCGACGCAGTGGTCTATACTGTGCATGTACATTACAGAAATATTAACTCTGCTATTATAAGATGTTTCAGTGGTGTAATTTATCTTTCATATATTAAATTCTAGAATGCAGATTGGATGAATGGGGTTTTTTCCCTTCAAAGAGGCAACTGTTTCACTGCAAAGGAATAAAGATTGTGTCATTGTAAAATAGGATGAATTTATGCAACTGAGTAGGATGTTTTTTCTTTTATTCACATAATAAGGAAAATTTTACAGAGTACTGCGGATATGTCTGAGTGTTAATTGAAGCTATTATGTATGTATGCTATCAGAAATACGATTTAGTATTTCCGATACCCCCATAATGATATACAACTAAAATAAACATCAAAATGATAAATTTTAGCTGGCTATATTTGACATTCAAATGTAGATGTTAAGTCTTTATTCAAACTTATTTACTGTTACTGTATATGAGAGATCAACAGGATAGAAGCAAGACTTGAAAAATACAGAAATGATTGGTGTGGGCCTGCCTTGGCAGATTGTCTGGAATCTGAGCTTTAATTTGAAAATTAATGATGACAGTGAATGCAACTCATTGGGAGTTACAAATACTTAATTCTTCTCAACTTTAAAATCTACATTTTGACACTGAAATACTGGAGAGATCTGAAGTTAAATTTCATGTTGAGAGATGTAAACCACTGTTGTCAGATCTCAGATTTGTAATAGTAAATTTAACTCCGTGTTCTTCAGTCAGTGTATGTGAGTAGTCTTCTGTGGCTTATTGACAGTTAGCTCAAAGCTTGCTTTTAATATTCCTCTTCTACATGCCAGTGGAAAAAATAAGATTCTATGGAGTGTATTTTTTATATACGTGTGTGTGTTTATAAATGTACACCTCACTAATATTCTCATTTGTGAGTTTTATCACTCAGTGTGTCAGGAATCCACCTGTACATATAACAATGTAAAATCCTCACTTTTCTCAATGAAATGGAAGGAAATAAAACAGATTAATATTAGTAAGATTACAAAATTTTTTTTTTTACCCTTCCCTACAGCATCAACTGAATCCTATTTTTGGCTTGGAGTGTGATCTTTGCTAACAACTTGTGTGTAGGAAGAGACATGATTACGACTTCCCTCTCCTGTAGACCCAGCTGTGACAGCAACAAAACAAAAGTCAATATTAAAAGCTGACACACTGTTCAAGCACATATGTAATGTTTTAAGAGAACTCGGGGAAAATTACTGATAGCCAGGGCTACTTGTTCTCCATCATTTCATAGCTACATAATTTACTATTCATATTCATCTTTTCTCTCAGTTGCATGCTTTGTAATGCAGGCTTTCTTTTCTTTTTCTGACTCTGAAAATGTGAGTTGAATGTGTACTTCTGGAGCCCTTTTTCCAGAGTTTTCAGACAGTCTAAGTGCTGAGCTTTGAATTGTCTTACTAGTTTTGATTTTAACAAAGTGTTAAAATGACAGTTTAACTTCTAATACTGCCGCTTTTGAGTGCCTGAGCAGTTGAATGGGTATTTCTACTTAACCACATAATTTAATGCCTGATGAATTGTGTTTCTGCCACTAAATGAAAAACAAAAAAAGGCTGTTTATAGTTTTGCAAGTTGAGATGTCATTAAACGTGTTTTAATTTCTACGAACAATTTGCACGCAGGGGTTGGGAACATTTTCTTTGTATGTAAAAACATTTCACACTTGTCTAGGTGCATTATGGGATGTTTATTGTCCTTTGAAGCATGTTGTATGGCTGCTGGTAATGTAACCGTGTTATCTTACGATAACTTTGTTTTGGGAATGCAGTAATATTTACACAACCAGAGTCCTGAATCTTAGCAATGTATTTATCTCATGGTACTTGATAGTCATTTCTTCTTCCTTTTTTATTTTTCTTCTTCCACAATTGTAGGTAATTTTCAGGTGGTGGAAAATCTCACTTAGGAATGAATTTCGTGAATCAAGACCTGGAGAAATTAAAGAATCCCAGGAGGATTTTTTGGATGATTCATCTCTTCATAGTAAGATGACAATAATAATTACAAATTTGCTGTGGCAAATAATGGAATAATCTAGCAATATTGATCTGTAATAACTTTCATGAAAGATGTGATTGCTTTGACTAACAGGCTATTTTGTATAAATTTATTAATATAAATTAATGTATGAATGCTGGAAAAACAAAAAGACATGACAGTAAATATAGGATAAAACCCAACAACATTGATAGTTTCATTGTAAGACAATGACAGAGGTATTAGCAACAAAAATAGGCCAGAAAGCAATATTTTTATTGCTAATAACTCAGTCCTTATGTTCTGTGCCAGCACATTTGATTTTATGGCCATGTCATGAGCCACCTGGATTCCCAATCTGATTTAACATAAGTAACACCAAGTGCAACAGGTACTTGGGATTAGAATCATAGAACCATTTAGGTTGGAAAAGACCTTTAAGATCATCAAGTCCAACCTTTAACCTAGCACTGCCAAGTCCATCACTAAACCATGTCCCTAAGCACCACATCTACACGTCTTTTAAATACCTCCAGGGATGGGGACTCCACCACTGCCCTGGGCAGCCTGGCCCAGTGCTTGACAACCCTTTCAGTGAAGAAATTTTTCAAAATATCCGATCGAAACCTTC
>NW_008796078.1:2642328-2667068 GCF_000699145.1 Aptenodytes forsteri
CCAACTTGGTGTCATCTGCAAACTTACTGAGGGTGCACTCGATCCCCTCATCCAGATCATTGATAAAGATATTGAACAAGATCGGCCCCAGTACTGAGCCCTGGGGAACACCGCTCGTGACCGGCTCCCAACTGGATTTAACTTCCACTTTTACCCAGCGAAGAGTACACCTGTCCAAGCCATGAGCAGCCAGTTTCTCCAGCAGAATGCTGTGGGAAACAGTGTCAAAGGCTTTACTAAAGTCTAGGTAGACGACATCCACAGCCTTTCCCTCACCCACTAAGCGAGTCACCTTGTCATAGAAGGCGATCAGGTTAGTCAAGCAGGACCTGCCTTTCATAAACCCCTGCTGACTAGGCCTGATCACCTGGGTGTCCTGTATGTGCCGCGTGATGTCACTCAAGATGATCTGCTCCATAACCTTCCCCAGCATCAAGGTCATAACTGACAGGCCTGTAGTTCCCTGGATCCTCCTTCCAGCCCTTCTTGTAGATGGGCGTCACATTTGCTAACCTCCAGTCAACTGGGACCTCCCCGGTTAGCCAGGACTGCTGGTGGCTTGGTGAGCACTTCTGCCAGCTCCCTCAGTACCCTTGGGTGGATCCCATCCGGCCCCATAGACAAGTTATAAAAGTGCACTATGACTTTAGGAGCATACAGCCAGAAAAAGAAAGGCAGTGGGGACACCACTAAATAAACCTCAAAATGTAGATTTGTAGAGCTGTTTTTCAACCTGTTCCTGATAGACTAGCCACTGAGAACATCTGAAATAATTATGCTTTTTCCAAAAGTTCCATGGGACTATGTCTCCCAAGTAGTTATCGCTCTGCAACTTCTTTAATCTTGGTTCTCAGTAATGGATTAGTTTTAAGAGATGTCATGTCACAAGATATGGGTGGTCATGGCTCACAGAGGAAAGAGTCTCCTGAAAATACTAAGCCAAAGACACATTAATCCAGCACCTGCAGCGAATAGCTGAGGTCTGAGCTATGACCTGGTCTGAAAATGGAGCACTTCATAACTGCACCTGCAGAGACTGGATTGAGATCTGAGGCTTTGTAGCCCAAGAGACTAGGTAGCACTCCAACACCTTGCATTAGTGAGATTTTTTTTTTTTTTTAAGAAGCTGCTCTTGTATTCCTATTATGTACAGACATAAAAAAATTTAGTTACAGATGTGACTTCATATTTATTCTATTTTTATGATGAACTTGAAAGATGGCATTTCCAAATAAAGTCCTGTTTTCCTTATCAACAGCTTTGGTAAACATCATCTTATTTACATCTAGGCGGAGGAGGTCTGCTTTCCTAAGACGTGTATGAATCTCAGGTGGTAGGGGAGAGGGTAAAACTTTCCTCAAGAGGATATACCTGTTTTCAAGAGTAAACTTGAGTGTATCTTCATTTAGGGTCTGAAATAAGACCAACACATGTTTCCTATGCTTTGCTTATTAAAATCTAACACTTCCTACAGCACAATCAAGAGATTTTTAGCCCTGGTGAGTTTACGTGGTCTGCATTTCTATGTTTAGGTTTGTGTTTCTGATCCCCATTATAACTTTTGCAACTGACCAATTTCAAGTGAATGTGATGGAAATAATAACACTTCCTTAGCAGTTGGGTAGGGAGACTGTACGTGACTGCTGTTAGTGTTCCCTTGATGGAAAGACTGCACATTCTGAGCTCAAGTGACCGGATATATGCACAAACCATGGAAAAGGTTTCAGTCAGCACTCTCAGTCCGTAACGAAACAAATCTTTAATTCCAGTTATTACTTTACTACTTGTTTTGACTAGAAGGGGAGTGAATGTATCATGAACCAATAGAAAATGGACTGCCTGCTGAATTTGGCTAGTGTGCAGGGGGTCTTTAAATATGCTATGCTTTTTTGCAGTAGGTGTTTATAATCGTTCCATTAGTTGAGGCAAAGAGTTGCACAACATTTTAATTTGACAAAATTGAGTATCAACTTTTATAAACTTGAGCTTTCAAAGAAGTAGTCTTCTAAACTTTTTTGCCAAGAATTACATAGAATGTATAGCTGAATTTTAGCGATAGGTTTTAGTGGTTTTATGTTCAAAATTTAATTTTTTTTTATTTACCTCATAAAAATAGATTTGATATGTGAATATATATTGGTGAGGATTTTAGCTTGGCTTTTTTCCTCATTGCTTACACTGTAAGATTTTCCTGTGGCATTTGATATTAATATAGTGTTGCAATAAAACATCTGTTTTACATTACTTGGGTACAACGATTCAAATAGTTAAATTATTGTTAACATGCAGTTTTCTGCTGTTATCCTGTGTGTTTTCAGTAGGTTACAAATAAGATCTGCCTGCTTTTTCTTGAAAAGTGTTGGTGGTGGTGGTTCAGAGGTTTCCTATCCCATAGGAAGTATTGAAAGCCACAATTGCCATTCTTTCCTAACGTTTAGTCATTTCTTCCTCCTTCTAAAATTATCTTTAAAATCATACATGGGGTTTTCCCTCTGGTTTTTAGTAAACTTTTAATATGAAGTAAGTGTTTTGTTTTCAGAAAAATGCTAACATAAATAGAAGTATTACAAATACGAATTGCTATGTTTGTGAGAAGCTCTGTTGTTATACTGATATTTCTGTCCATAGCTCTTGCTGTTCCACACAATCAGATGTTCTTACACCTCCTTCTCACCTCCTGTTAAGAGGAGCTTTGCTGCTGTTCTTCTAAGTATTCACAGATTTTTTTTTCCATAATTCTCCACAAATATATATATTGGAATAATATTCTAGTTATCCTTATTGAATTTGTTGCCAAATGAGGGTTCAAATAAAAGACTCCTCACCAGATCCATGGTTTGCTGCTAAATATTTGGTACACCCCTACCAGCAAAATGTTTATCTGTTGTTAAGTATTAGTATTTCCTGTCGTTATCTCCTAGTTCTCAATCCTAAGACTTCATCTGTTTTCACATGGTTGGAGATTTTTAGAGAAAATTTGTTTAAGAAAAAAAAGGGGGGTGCTTAAATTACTTCTAATCAGCATAGAAAGGATAGTCCCCCTGCAAATGAGACATTTTATCAGTATCCCATACAGGCATTTGAAGCATCCAATAGAAAACTGAAGAAGTAAACATTATTATAATAAACATTAACATTCTAGTAAATTTCTATTAACTACCATACAGCTGTAAACATCTGTGTGTGTTTTGAAATGCTTTCTTTTCTTTTCGGACAGTGAAGTAAGGTATCATTTGTTTCTTTTCATAATCTTGATAGAGCCAAGAGGGAAGAGCAAGATTTTGTATATGGCTAGATTTTCATTATGGGTTTGTAAAGATGGAAAATTAATTGATGATAGTGTAGGGCAAAAGAAGAGAGGTCTATTTACATTTTTGGATGAGTGAACAAATAGTAGAAGTTGTCAAGTAGTATCCAGCACTCACAGGATGAAAATTTCACAGAAAACCTGAAGTTCAATATACTTTCACAGTTAGTTCATCATTAGCTGCAGCAACATTTATCAAGCAAAATAAATACAGCTAAATGTATTTTAAAATAGCCAAACCAGGTCACATTATTATTTCTAGAAATAAATAATTTTCAAGAAAAACTCAAGGAGCAGCAAATATTCATGTGGTAGCCTGCTTAATCATTCAACATGAAATAGATGCACACTACAAACATTATACTCGTCATTCCTAGTATGTGAAGACTTGGATCATTCTTACATTTCAGCTTGAACTAGATCAGCCAGACAATTTTTAGTTGACTGTGTAGATCATTTTTGTACTTGCATAAGGAATTTGAGGAAAATTACCAACTGAGATATAGAACTGAGATGCTTGGAAAGCAAAAAAGCAAATGAGATCCAACAGCAAACTGTTTGTGCTTGCAGTATGATACAGCAACAGAAAAGAAAGCTTGAACAGTATTGGGCCATCTACCCAAAGACGCGAAGGAACATAAGGGGTGACAGCTTCCTTCTACATAACTACCTTAGGAATATTTGGAACAGAAAGAGAAGAAAAAAATCTTAGCATCATAACAGTGAAATCTTGTAATTTGGAAAGCTTTTTCAAATGTATTCACATAAGCTTGAGTTTTGTAACTAATCTTACAAAATATTTTGGAAGGAAAACTGCTGCATCAAAACTGCATGCGCTTACTGCCTATGGTCAGTATAGTTTCAACTTCCATGATTCTGTTTCTCTCTCTTTTTATGATTTTAACATACATGAGAAGAGAGACTTTAGTTGGTTAAAAAAAAACAAAACAAAAAATCCCCAAAACAACAACAACGAAACCCACTTCGGATGCATTAGAATAATTTCATAATACAAAAAATAGTAATTCTGCTTTAAATTTAAATTTTGATCCCTGTGTTCCCGTATGAAAAGAAAAAAGAAAAAAGTCCTTTACAAACCTGGATGGCTTGCATTCATGTCGTCAGATCTGCAACAACATGCAGCTCCAAAATTTACCACTGATCTTTCATTAGAAGCATAGCAAATTGAATTCAGGATCCTGTTTTATAATGAACTAGTATTTTTATTAAAGCAATTTGATAAAATAGATAAAAGATCTGAAGAAACACTGGTAAACTCAAAAGGCCAAGTTCCAAGTTGGACACTGAAGCAGAAATAATCAACTATGAATGCAGGATGGGGAGTAGCTCACGAAGTAGCAGATCTATAGAAAAAGAATTTGGTGTTGTACTGGATCACAAAGTGAATGAGTCAAAAAATGTCATGTCACTGTAGAAGAAAACTGTCTTCAATTTCATTTTAGTGGTTTAACTGTACCTACATAAGGTAAGAAGCAGAGCTACAGGGACTCTTAATGTCAGAGCCATCATTATTTTCCCCAAAGCATACAACCGAAGTACTTTTTTTCAGTTGTTTTACTAACCTCCTCCTGAGTAAACAGCACAGTCTTTATGTAAATAAATATATATATGCGGGAAAGTGGACAAAATGGATCTGGACAAGTTTCAGTTCAGCTTTGCTGCTGTTTTACTGTTCCTCAGCTGAGACAAGAGTTTGCTGTATACTAGACAATGTACAGTTTTTTAACTAAAGCCTTGTTTTACTGCTCAGGCTTCCTAGATGTCACTAGCAACTCTTAAGATGTATTGAAATACTATAAATTACTAATGTTCAATATAAGATATTATATGTTATTTTCTCTAGAAAACATAAAAAAAATTGAGCTGACTTTTCTGATTTCTTTTTTTTAAGATGCATGTGAATAACGTGGGATTATTGGGAAGAAATTTCAGGCCTTTACAAATCTGTCGTCTCTTGGGATTTGTTTTTTTGTGTTGTTTTTTTTTTTTTAATCACAGTTCAGATTGCTATAGTGTTTGGTGCCAAAGTTCTGGAACATGTCCTCAATCTGTGCCGAGGTAACTATGACTTCCTGGAACGGCTTCCTGTCCCGTTGCTCCTGTACATCATTTCCTTTCTGGAGCTTGAAGACATTGCCAGGCTTTCTCAAGTTTCACGCAGATTTGAAATGGTAAAAATAAATAAATAAATAAATAAATAAAATTAAAAAATAAATTATAAATTATTTAAAAATTGTTAGCTTTGCTGTGCAGCATGTTGGTTTTGATTCATCTCTCATTTAATATAATCATCAATCTGTCTGCTCTACTTAAAGTTTGAGACGATAAATTAATCATCTGTATACAAACAACTGAATGGGTGCAATAAAAACTAGATCGTAGAAAGGCTGTTAGACTGTGCTTATCCTGCAAACTTTTGTTGCATATAATAAACACAATGATCCAGATAATTCCATTGTAACCCATGGTTGGGCGTTATGCAGGATTAAGTATCTGAAATGTAAAACCTGTGCTTTGCATTATGATTCGTATTATTGTAATGTCTAGAAACTTCAACCGCGGACCAGGATCCCCTTACGCTAGACTCATTCACGAACAAAAAATCATTGCCATTCCTAGAGAGCTTACATTTTAAGTCTTTGACAAAAAACAGGAGCACAAGGAAAGAGATTTTTTTCAAGATTTTCGTAGACCTCGCAGCAAGGAACTGTAAGAAACACAGGAGGAGAAAGAGATGACATTACGCTTGCTTGCTAGGAAGCTCTTTCCAACTATCAGGAAAGTATGGGAAATAGTATGAACATGTTGAATTGAAACTTTAAAGAGTGAGTAACAGAAGTTGCCAGTGTTGGCTGATCGGAGCTAAGGGTAGCCTCTCAGTGCTGAGTGAGGGGTAACAAACAGGGAAGGGTAGCCTGGAAGTCCCGGGAGAATGAGGGCCAAATCTGTTGGTGCAAAACGAGAGAAGTCATAGGGTAACTTAGGCTGTGCTGGAAAGGCCTTTGAGAGGTCGTCTGTTCCAACTGCCTGGTCTGTGCAGGGTCAGGTAGTTGGAGGGCTGGAAAGAGAGTATGTTTGGAGCTGTGATCTAGGAAGCTTATTTTTGTGGGTCTGAATACCTCAAAATTGCATTTTCTATCCCAGTCAGAGCCTGAGAAAAGGCTGCTGCAGTAACTCAGGTAGGGGGTGAAAGGGGTTTTAGCTTATGAAAAATAGGAAGAGAAGCATATTAAAGAGAACAATAACTTGATTCTTATCCCCAGGGGTGCCGTAGGAGCCTAGAATGAAGCCTGTCAAGTTATGGGTTGTACGGTTACTGAAAACGTAAGTAATGGTGAGACCTTAGGAGGAAGATAAAAACAGGTTTAGTCATCTTGAGTCTGATGTGGCAGCTAGATACTCTCTGAAAGACTTCAGAGACAGATCAACCTTTTAGTTTGGAGAACAGGACATGTCTCTGGTACAGAGTACATGTCCAAATTGTATCAGGATGAGATTGCTCACAGGATTTGTATTATTTTGAGGCTACGTGGCCCAAGATTTCAAGAAAAGTTCTGTGGAAGACTGCTAACAGTTCAAGAGGACATGGCTGTGCTGCTGTTCCTATGGTGCGGCTACAAAGACATTATAGATGCTTTAGAGAGTGCGTTCAAGTGAGCACAAGAAATAGGAGACGGTATAAAGCACAGGAGAAAATGGCGAGATAGCAAAATAGAGCATGTCGTGAATTTAGAGATGAAGGGCACATGGAAGTGGATAAGCTTGCTGAGTTCTGGGCTTTATTTCAGTTTGAAGATAAAACAGTTGATGTGACCGGGAAACAACCTGTAGAGGATGAGAGAATAAAAACAACTAAAGGGGAGGAAGAGAATGGATAGAAGGGAGGTCAGGAAATTATTTGTTAGTACCTTTGGAATCCATCTGTCATTGGCAGAGTGTGAGTGGAGTAGGATGAGGTACTGTGGAGGGCAGTAAACTTTTCATTAGTTTAACACAAAGCCTTGGATATTCTGGAATTTAAGGAAATCCTAGAAAGAATTAAGTTGCATAATAATAAAGGTAAGATTTTGGCACAATGAAATAACCTATTACAACTAGTAATGCCATGCTCTCTTACTCTCATTTCAGCAGTATTGTTAAGGAATTAAAAACTTGCCCCAATACTATGAGTTTTCATTTCCAGGCTAATTTATGTGTAGGCTGGAATGCTGCTCTCTGTGGAATTATAAAATAGCATATTCAGATTTTCAAACAGGGAAAAAGAGAACAGTATCTGCACTCAGGACTGAAAAGTGGAGTGTGAAAGGCTCCGCACGTCCATCCTGTGCAACGCATCCTCGTAGGCTGAACTATACCGATATCTTCATTTGTTACCCAAAGCACAGCGTTTCTCTGACTGTGTAGTTCTCAGCATAAGTCCTGCTCTCTAGAGTATTCCGATGCTTCCAATATGAGTTTCAAAGTATTTCAGATTTTCACTAGGTACTCTTTTTAAGTATTGTAAAAGAAGCTCCATCTCAAAAGAAACAATGTACAGAAGTCCTAATGCGGACACCACCGCTGGAGCACTGTATGAGTTTTCCAAATACTTTTTCAGCAAACTTCGATATTGTGATGTCCCCCAGCACGCTCTGGGTAGGATTCGTTTATTTTGTACAAGGTCGTTATTTAGCCAAAACGGGCAAAATTAAACTGCAAAAAGAGAAATACGGCTTTCTGTGAGCCCAAGGAAGCTCCTCCCGCCAGAGGGAGCCAAGTTCCCAACGCAAGAGCGAGAGCTACAGCTTTGCTGTAGCCGGTGAATTAAATGGTTTAAGGTGTCCGGCTACGCCAGCAGCATGGAACAGAAGTTATTCTGTTATTCAGTTATTCTGTTATTCTATTATTCAAAGGGCTTTTGCTTTTCTGTGTCCGTTACTACTTGTGACGGACATACCGGCCACTTGCACCGGAGTGATCTAGTACAGCTCCACTCAGGTCCCTGCAATTACACATTTAGGAAAGTGGAGCGTTCGGGTGAAGCATCAATGTTAATAAGCTCTGGTAAAACTTACAACGGGCAGATAATATACAATGACACAGAGCATCTTCCTAATTCTTTTTTTGTGACGGTTCTGTCATCTAACAAATTAGGTATTTTTTTCTTCCTGTTTAAAATATAATAATTCCACCTGATTCTGTTTATGGAGTCATTCTTAAAGAGGGAAGCATCTCCTGAGAAACAGGCGTAATCCCTACAGTGCTTCTGAAAGCTCCCTAACATTCCATTTCTGTTGTAGGTCCAAAGGCAGTTTGCTGCTTTTACTTACCTTGAAAACCGGTTAGTATTTGTGATGTGACTGCTACATCCCGACAAGTTCTTTGGCATAATCTTACACAGCTTCATTTATTTCCGTGGGGCTCTGTGAATTACGTACCAGGAAAGGTTGTGGCATTACAGCTGCTTTTGGCGTGGCAGAAAGGCCTTTGAGATCATACCAAACAAAACTTCTTGAATTTTTCACAGAAGAACATGCAAAATCTTGCGTTGGCAACACTGGGCAAAACTCCCACTGATGTCATCGTGAGTTTTAACTAATACCGCGTCTTTCAAGATAGGTGGGCAACTTGCACTGCAAGTGACCTTCAGACAAGGCGTCTGTGTTGTCTAAACACATTCTGTGTAGTAAAATGATCAGCAATGAATAAGCCAAATTATGATTTTAAGCCTCTACTTTCTCTTGCAACCAGATAAGTAACAGTAACGCGCTATGGGAAAACATTGTGGAGAACTTGTGCGACACAATTACACCTGAAATGAAAGAACTTGCAGAGGAAATGGGCTGGAAACAATTCTTCTTCACAAACAGGCTGCAGCTGCAGCTGCAGCTCCGGAGGAGGAGGCAGAGACAAGATGCTCGGAACAAAAAACTAACTGAATAAAGATGCATTTTTCATTGAAGCAATTGTTAGAAGGTGTGGGTTCGCTGTTTTTCAGGTCAGACATACTGACTTTTCTGCTTTACTAGGGAAAGCAGATTATTTTAAGGATTGAAAGAGGAAAAAAAAAATGTCTTACGCAGAGCAACATGCAAATAATACAAAGTTTAATATGTTGGGCATCCTGAAATTGTATTACAGTCAGCATCGTAACAGTTACTAGTATTAGAAGAGGTTGTGGCTTCTTTGTACTTGTTCTGACTTCTCTATTTTGTATATACGCTATACATGCTCCGTGCCTTGTATCAGATGCTACGGCATTGTCATCATTACCTGTATAGAAAACCATCTATCATTTCCTACTACAAAAGTTGCTGATGAACGCTGAGGTTTTTACTGTCCACCATGGTAAATCTGCAATGTTTATAGGCAAGTCACATATGGCTGGTTCCAGTTTTTGATGTGTGTTAAAATGTTTTAAAATTAATTATCTAAACTTCAAGCAAATAATAATTTTGTCACCAAGAAGAAACTTCTTTGGTGACTGAGGGTGTGGATCAAATGATCATCCTCATCTCGGACAATCCACCAGAATCATGTCTGAAGCACTCTGCCAGAATGGTATATGGCAAAATTCTTCCTTGATGTTGCTGATGCAGGAACTTCTGACAGTAATTGACTTCCATTGTTCCAGTTGCGTATTTGGTAAGAGACGTTCGCTATCTTAAAAGACCGTAACAATGGTTACTGAAGAGTGCTGTAAAATGAAGGCAGTTCTTACTGACATTACTGACTTACTCCAACAATCAACTTCAGTAATTAAGCGGCCAAATATTACTACTCTGAAAGTACCTGTTGATTAACGTATCATTTGCCACTGACTAGAATTAAGGCCTGAGTACTAAAAACAGCGATTGCCGTATTTGGATATAACAGTGTAATATTTGAAGGGCGTCTTAGGTTTACAATTTTTTAACGTTTTATTAATTGATTAAAAACTATGAATACAGGGTTCTTATATCATTCTATTTCTTTACAAAGCAGTATTTTAATTCTTAAAAGATATTTGCTAATTTAGATTAAGAATATTTTGTTCTACAACTGTATTCTTGAAGCATTTGGTGATTGTGGATCTTTAGATGAAGAAACACTGAAGTATATTCTTTCCTCTTTGTGACTATTTCCTTTTAGGACAATGATAAATACAAATTTCACGATGTGCATAAAATACTGCATTCATAAAATTTCTGTTCTGTGTAATAAAACACTATAAAATGTCATTTTGCTTTAGAGAGGTGATTTTAAGAACTACAGTATGTGAGCAGGGCTACTAAACAACAGACCCTTTTCTCACTTTCTGTCGATTTACCACCAATGAATTTTTTTCTTAGCTTGTGGTCTTGTAACAGATTTAGGCAGTTTCAGGTTAGGAAACTAGAACCCATGCTAGCCAATACGGACTGAGTGAATATTAATTTAAAATCCTAATTTAACTCGATTTTGTCAGCCCACCTTCCCTTCTCCTTGATCAACCATGTACCCGTCCCTTCCGTTACAAGAAATAAGAACAATCATTTTGCAGGAGAATCTTCATTTTTAAGCTTAAAAAAATGAACTTACTTAATGAACAGAAAGTGAAATTTTGGGTAACGTAAGTTTATTCCCATCATATGGCCCAGTGAGGACTTCTATAGAAAGATATACTGCAGATATCATAAGTGAACAACGTATTATTCATTACAGTAATATGCAAATAAAGTTGATTTTTGACAAAAGACGAAGATCTAGGTATAAAGGGTACATATCTTTCAAAAAGAAAAAAAAGGAAATTGAGGGAAATCATCACTTCAATATATATATATTTCACCAATAAAAGATAGCTCAGTTAAAATAAGCAGCAGCATTCACACCAAGAAGACATTAAACCTGTAACAAAAGAACTGATGTGAAAGTGTAGTTTACACAAACATTTTCTCCAAAAAGCTGATTTTAAGAAATTACTGACTGCGTCTTCACACCGTGTGTTGCAGTCCACTGCCACCTCAGTTATTTTAATATGAATTTTAAAGGCCACACATAACTATCCTGTATGAATGAACTGATCTAAATCTTGAAGTAGTCTGGAGTTTTCTTAAGGTTTTCTTTTTTAACGTGGCTCATTTCAGTGATCTATTCTCAAGGATGTCCCTGCCAACAGCCGTAGAAGTGTGAAACTAAGGAGCTGGTGAATTGCAATATAGAACAATACAAGCTGAGGTTCAGAACCCTTTTTTAAACCAACCCTGCAGCTATAAAAAGGATCCGTATAACGATATTGTTGCATACTCAACTGTTTCCCAATATTTGTTCAATATAATTGAACGGTGTCAATTGTTTCTAAAGAATTCCAGCAGCATGTATCAGTATTAAACTAAGAACCTGATCTGTCATGAAAAAACTTTCATAAAGCTAGCAGGAAAAAAACATACAGTGACTTTTATTTGATATAGGAAAATTAACACCAGACTCACCTCTCAAAGCTGAAAACAGTATGTCTTGTACCACCGTACAAAACATTCTGCATTGATTACCAGGCGCTTAATGTTGTTTAAGAAAATTTATTTGAGTATTTTTAAATGGTCTTTAGCTCTTCCATGCTTTGCATTGTCTAATTTTCTAGTGAATAAACATCTCAAACGTGACCGGTCTTAGACAGTTCATGGTGTACCTTATGAGCAGCAACACAACTGATCATAATGTAACAGTTTCTGTTACTAAATTAATTCTAACAAAATTTAGCGTGCTGTAGTCCAGTTCTTTCTAAAACTGTGGCCAATTTTGCCAAGCTCTGCTTCTTTAGTACTGTTTACTTGACAAACAAGTCCCATGGAAGGAGTCCATGGCAATGTTACGAAGTTCTACAATACCTCTAATTAGGTAAAGCAGCCAGAAACGTCAAACTGGTTCTGGAAACATTTTCCAGTTTGTGAATAACAATAATATTTTCCATACGTTGCCTGTTTTTCCTTTGGCCAATTTTGCCCAACTCTGCTTCTTTAGTACTGTTTACTTGACAAACAAGTCCCATGGAAGGAGTCCATGGCAATGTTACGAAGTTCTACAATACCTCTAATTAGGTAAAGCAGCCAGAAACGTCAAACTGGTTCTGGAAACATTTTCCAGTTTGTGAATAACAATAATATTTTCCATACGTTGCCTGTTTTTCCTTTTACGTTTGTTTTACGTCAGGTGCATTAAGCGTCACAGCATTTGTACTGAGGATGCAGCCTATGTATCGAGGATGGCTACTTTATATGCAGTTGATACTTTAAAAAAATAAAATAAAAAATCCTTGAAGAGTAGTTTCAGAAAAATATAAGAACTTTTCTTCCGTTTTGCATCACAGAAATAGTAATTTTAATACACTGCATTAATTGAATTATTGTACTAGCATTTCAACAGTACCTGACTAGCCAGGTAAGAAATACAATCGTTTTCTCATACTCGGCAACTAATCTTTTATCAGACAGAACACACAGTAGGAAGGACTTTGATAAATCATTCCTATCCTGATCAAATTCTCTTGTAGGACTAGTGTAAATCAGGAGTGACTGCACTGCAGTCGATGGAGTTTCACCAGCCGTTAGTGGTGAAAAGTTAGAAGAGAAGCAAGGGTGAAGGCTCCTAGCGTTGTTCCAATTCTAAAAGACTGGCAGGGTGCTTTTAATCGCTGTATGAGTTCCAAAGTAAAAGATCTTAACATTTTAAAAGCAAATTTCTAATAATTTATTAGCATTTTGGAGCACATTTGCTTTTCACTTGAGTACAGCTCGATGCGGTTGGTTCCATAAGAAAAATTCATACTGTCATACAATAGAAAGAGGAAAGCAAATTCTGTAAAAAAGCTTCTGGAATTTGTTCTATACTTGTGCCTCTTCCGTAGATTTTTCTCTTGGTTGTTTCTTTTGAATACAAGGTTGTATAAGTAAAAATATTATTCCCACCATGTATAGCAAGCCAGAGATGTAAAAAGAAAAATCGTATTTATGTGTGATGTCATAGATCCAACCTGCAAAATAAGGACAGAACAGGTTTGTTACAAAGCTTGACAACAAGGTACACCACATGGGAAAACACGAAAAACACTGCACATTTCTCTTACGGCATTTCAGTCAAATCCATAGATGTTTTGTGGAAAAAAGAGGGGGCAATTGTCTCCTCCTCTAGATGCTACAAATGGAAATGTATTAACAAAATCTCCTGCTCATTCACCAGAACTAGTGCAAAAGCTATCCCCTCATTTCCCTATCACGGAAGCCTAGCTCTGTGCCATCCCGAGAAGCCAAGCAACCTTCCCTCTGAAACTGTACGTTTTTCAAATAAGTTATCACAGGTCTGACTTTAAAACAGACATTTTGGAATCCCAAACCAATTAGTTCTTCCACCCCACTGTTTTCTTTGTAAAACGCCCGATACTGCAGGCTACTTCAAATGCTGTGCCTTGTGCAAGCAAACACATTCCCAACAGCTTTCTCAGAGACTCGCGTACCGATAAAAGACTTTTCGAGAGAGATAATCTCAGTACTGCAATGACTCTCATTCCAACCTTAATTCTGTCGCAAAAATACATTGAAGTTACTTCAGAAAGGTTTGAGAACCCAAAATAGCAAAATTCCCTCCTGTCGTGCTGGTTGCACTGCGGTGTAACCTCAAGATCAGAAGCTTTTTTCACATCAGCTAATTGCATCCTATTTGCTTCGTTGCTAATGACCAAATACAAAGACACGCTGAGCGCAGACTGAGCGGTGCTGAAACGTCGCAAAAATACATTGAAGTTACTTCGGAAAGGTTTGAGAACCCAAAATAGCAAAATTCCCTCCTGTCGTGCTGGTTGCACTGCGGTGTAACCTCAAGATCAGAAGCTTTTTTCACATCAGCTAATTGCATCCTATTTGCTTCGTTGCTAATGACCAAATACAAAGACACGCTGAGCGCAGACTGAGCGGTGCTGAAAGAATACGCGGTAGAGTAAAACACTGCTGCTTTTCAAAGGGCGCTAAATGAGCCTTCTCCTAAATCGTGTCAGCTCACTCAACGGTGGGGAGAGAAGGTGAGAGCATTCTCGCTTGTGCTGCCAACAGCTTCAGTTCAGCCTAGTGCCATCCCTGGCTGACCACCGCCGTTCTCACAAGGTTTCTTACTGCTTTCTTCCGATTTGCGTATCCGTAAAAGATAGCCGTAGTCTGTCTGGCTTTAGCATTGACGATCAGCACCTGTATCTCTCCTGTGCTTCCCTGCCTCCTTCTATGAGAAAATTTATCATGAATGTTTGTTTAAACCTAAGTAACTTCAGGGATAACATACATACACTTCTACCTTCTGCTGTGGCTGGCCGTCAAGAGATTATGAGCAGTGCAGGCCCCAAAGTAGGTATTTCTGGCTGAAGGAAGGCAAAGCTAAGTCAGTTAAATCAACACATCCATTGGCAGCTTAGGGTGGTGACACCCAAACACACTTCATAGTTCTTGGGGGTGATACTGCGGTACAAACACCTGCCTACCCTGAAAACTATTCATCATTGTTTCATCTGGAGGCATGAGATAGCGCACATACTACACGAAACACATAAAAATAGGTTAAACCTTTCCATTTTAAAAAAGCGTGTGATAATATTGCAAGGAAACGTACCACTGAAAGGCGAGCTTGCGATAGATTTGGGGTTATTTGCAAGGATGGTAATTTGCAGTGTGTGAACAGTGAGCTGGTACCCAGCCGATGTGATCTGTGAATTTGTGCAATGTAAAGCTGGATGTTACGGTCCGTCCCGGAGCAGCTGTAATTTTGTTAACTACACGTGCTCAGAACATAAGAAATCTCAATAATAGAAGAAGTGACACGGTTATTATACAAACATCTGTTGGTTAGAGATTTGAACCTTTTACCTGCAAAGGGTGGTCCAAGCAATGCAGATATTCCGTTGGCACAAATGATGATGCCATAGGCATTTGCAAGGTGTTTAGTTCCAACTAAATCTTCAGTCACAACAGGCATTAGAGAAAAATAGCCGCTAGAAAATCCTATTAGAGCACAAACCACAGCCAGGCTAACGTATGTTTGCATTAGTGGCAAAGTAAGAATGCAGGTGACCAGGGTAAAGTTAGCCATGAGGAAGACGTTCCACGTGCTGATGCACGGGAGATCAGAGATGATTCCAAGGATCACTTTACCAAAAATATGAACAATGGCTATAATGGATGTCAGAGGGAATATATTGTTCTGGCTAGGTAAGTTGTACTGCTTGACTATTTCTGGGAGATGAATAAAGGGAATGACAAAGCTGCTATAGGCGAACAAAGCCCAAATTATAAAGGCCACAAATACTCTATTGGTAAACAGTGACGCAGCTCCAAAGTAGCTGGAGTACCATATTGCAAAGCCCTTCCTGACCGTAACCGTCAGCTGGCTCACTGTCTTAAGAATGCGCAGTCCGTACATATTCCTTCCGCTTCTAGATTTACCTCCAATTTCTATGTGCTGAACGCTGTCAAGCACTTCTTCATTTGTTGCCTCTTCTTTTTTTTCCGGTTCTTCACTGAGGACTCCGTTAGATTTTATAGTCTCTGCCGAATGGGACAGAGCTTTTGCCTGATTATCTTCACTATTACTCCTCGCAACGTATTTTTCACTAACAACGTCTTTGGGAGAGAGCGGTCTCATAAGCGCCCCGCAGACACAAAGGTTGAGGGAGACGGCGCCCTGGATGAACATGGCATTCCTCCACCCAAATTCGGTGCAGAGGTACTTCAGTAAGGCAGTCATTAGGAAAGCTCCAAACCCTGTTCCCGTGGTACTGAGTCCTTGTGCAAGCGCTCTTCTCTTCTGAAAATACTGCCCCACCATGACCACCGCAGGCAGATAAACCATGCCACTTCCAACGCCTATGAAAATAATAAAAACCAAAGTCAATCGGAACTTCTTGCCGACATGATAAAAAGCAGTGAAATGAATCAGTTTTGTGCCTAACTTTTGCACAAGCATAGCAGCAAAACCGGGAATAAATAATATTCAATTCTCATGTTAACTTTCGTTTCTGCCTTGCAGTATTTTCCAAAATTTGCAATACTCATTCCAGTGAGAATACAATACTGCTATTTAACTGCTGGAAAAACTGAAACACGTGGAAGATAAAACCTTTACCTCAGTTCAGCGTGACACCACTGGAAAGCCCCAACATCCCACAGTAAATCAGTGACAGTCAATACGGGGACAAACATAAACAAACCCTATTTTG
This sequence comes from Aptenodytes forsteri, assembly GCF_000699145.1. Taxonomy (NCBI): domain Eukaryota; kingdom Metazoa; phylum Chordata; class Aves; order Sphenisciformes; family Spheniscidae; genus Aptenodytes; species Aptenodytes forsteri. The sequence goes on from NW_008796078.1 coordinate 2,658,846, forward strand.
AAATATCTGCATTTGCTGTATTTGCGTCTGATTGCATCAGCGACCAGAAATTGCTTTTGCCTAAGTTCACCAGCAATGAAGATCCCGACTGAGTTTTCTGTCCTTGCTTTGCAACTGTGGGGCCACAGTGACCGTGAGGTACGTTTCAGGGGTCAGCACGGGGGGTTAGCCCGGTGGTAGGACCTCGGGTGGCCGCCAGGTTTCTCTTTGGGCGCTCCAGGGAAGTCCAGGGAGGGCCACACAGTAGCCGCACAGGCACATTCTTAAAAGACGGATCTCTAATTTTGTAGAAATTCCCTCACTTGTAGTTAAAAACCAGGGTATTAATGGTACCTCTTTCAAGCAGAAAGTGGTGAGAGTTGTGCAAACACATCATTAAAGGTAACAGTTGCCCAGTTTTTCTCACAGCAAATTCCTGACAGAGGGGATTTAGACTGGAAGAGGTATATGCAGAAGATGCTTCCAAATCCACTGTGATCGTAATTTAGAAGAGTGTTTTGGGCTTAAAAGTTTTCCTAAACAGCTGATAATGCAGCTGCATGCAGCTACAGCATGATCTAGCTACAGCTAGATCGGAGACAGAGCTGTTATTCCAGCAAAGCCTGAAAAAAAGCACCTGAACATCACGGCAGTGTACCGTGGTCAGAGCTGACTTGTTTCGCCTGTTAGAAGTATTTATTCCTTTGCTATGCAAATACACGATCAGGTTTTTGTTTGGCACAAGGTCTCCCTCCCCAAACCCAGCCACAAACTCTCTGCCCCCCCAAAAGACTCCCTGCCTCGTCAGACCGGCCTGCCGTTGACTGCGGCGAAAAAACAGTACATTCTTTCTGAAAAGGAGCAAGGGCTGAGATAAAGAGTGTGTAGATTCCCGTCTGCTTGATTATATTCAATATATATGGAAACAGAAATTCCGAAAAGGGCAGAACCCTGCATGTAATTATTGCTCTTTGTTCAGGAATTTACAACGTTACTGAAAGCTACGGTATGGTGGTATAAAGAGTCGTCACAGTGATGCTTGCTAGTTTCAATTTTTTTCCATCCAGAGAGCTAGGTAAAAAATGACGTACAGAAATTCTGCAGATTTCTCTGTAATTCTGTGAAAGGGTAGTTTGGGGGAATGGAGGGTACTGAAGCTATTATTAGTATTGCAAACAATTTTTTTTCATAACGCATCTGTCACGTATAACACAGATACCATGCTTTGTTTGCAAACGTAACTGGCCACGTTATCCGTCGAGTGAATAATATTTCAAAGCCCCTGGAATTGCTCAGTGTCGCTCAGATAATTATTAAAGGCCAAATTTTGTATTTCTCACTTGGATCACTTGAACATTTTCGTTTCATGCCTATTAACAGCTTCTCTTTCCAGAAATGAACAGTGAATAAAATGGAGTAGTGCTTTAAGTAGATAATACTGGGTTCTTCTACATAACTTTCTTAAAGTAACTAAATTTTTTCACAAGAAGCCACGTTTTGCTAGAAACTGAGCATTCAGGCACTAAGGATCTATTGGTTTTCAAGAAAGATGCCTAAACACGCATGCCTTTTCATATTTTTGATTGGGCTCTTACACATGTCAAAAGGTTTTCTAGAGACCTAATTCCAATAAAAATAACGAAATATTACTTCTTTCAGTGATTTTGATTGTAAAACAATGTAGCAAAATTAATGCTATTTATTAGCAGTTGTTGATGTAATCTGAATATCCTCTATTAGAAACGGCGCATGAAATACAGCCACATGCATTGTCCTAATTCAGGCTGGGGTAGAGTTAATGTTCTTCACAGTAGCTCATACGGGGCTGTGTTTTGGATTTGTGCTGGAAACAGTGCTGATAACACAGGGATGTTTTCGTTACTGCTGAGCAGTGCTGACACACAGTCAAGGCCTTTTCTGCCTCTCACCCCACCCCACCAGCGAGCAGGCTGGCCCAAGGGATATCCCACACCATATGACGTCATGCTCAGTATATAAAGCTGGGGGAAGAAGGAGGAAGGGGGGGACGTTCAGAGTGATGGCGTTTGCCTTCCCAAGTCACCGTTAGGCGTGACAGAGCCCTGCTTTCCTGGAGATGGCTGCACACCTGCCTGCCGATGGGAAGCAGTGAATGGATTCCTTGTTTTGCTTTGCTTGTGCACGCGGCTTTTGCTTTACCTCTTAAACTGTCCTTATCTCACTTTTACCCTTCTGATTCTCTCCCCCGTCCCACCGCAGGAGAGTGAGCGAGCAGCTGTGTGAGGCTTAGCTGCCTACCAGCAGTAACCCACAACACCCTTTAAAATGGGTTTTGAAGCAGTACATAGTTATCATAATCGTGTATTTTATTAATGGCGAGCAGCTCCTGTAGAAAACACTTGCTGTTTCTTCCTGTGACAAAGAGAGGAGTTAGCTAGATATATAATTCAACCATGTTTTAACATCTTTAAATTCCACTTGTTAGAGTTTGGGTTACATTAATTCTTCTAATTAAAAATGTCCTCTAATATATTCACTTGGGAGAAACTGATAAAAATACCATCTTGACGTGGCAGATGTAAATGACAACAAAAGTCATCGGGGCCCAATCCACTGAGTAAATAAGTAAGTTTTCTGGAAAGATAACAGGCTGTAAAGAGTGTGAAAGAAAAGCTGGAATAACTTTACAGTCTAACTTCCCTCTTTACTCACCCAGATAACCTTCAAAGGAATCAAAAATAATTGAAAGAACTGTCAAACGTTAGTACAGCTTACCGGCAGTCACTCCAAATGTAAGGAAGAGGTAGTGCACATTTGAGGCATAGGCACTCAGTATCCAACCTAGGGCATTCAATATCCCTCCAATTATAGCTGTCTTGCGGCACCCGCACATGCTGATGAATAAACCAATGAAAGGGCCTGTTAAAAAACATGAAAAAATGTTAAATTGTTTATTTAATTCTCTACACTCTTTAATAATTTTTCACATGAAGAGTCTTAATGTTTTAAACAAAATGTTAAGCATCAGGCTATTCATGCAATTCAGTTTATTCTCCCTATTACTGTTTAATATCGTGAAAAGAAAAATTCAACCGACTGACCAAATACTTAGTAAATACCCGCAGGACCTAAAATCAAAGTTGCCCCATGAGGAAGGGACAGTTTAAACAGAGGAAGAAACTGAAACCGTTGTTCCCAATACTAATGCTGTGCGAGTGCAGGCCTTTTTCACAAGTAACTAGAAAGTAAACATTTCATTTTGTTTTCAGTGGAATATTTTAGGCAGACCTAAACACAACTTTTTCAATCTTAATTTAGGGAGACAGAGGTGTGTATACACATATATACACAAACATACCCCTCCAAATATTATTTTGGGTTGATCCAACCACAACTTAAAAAATAAATTCTAGTTCATCTGCCAAATTGAAAATATAAACTGTCCAAATTCAACATTTTCTCCTCCCAGATAGAGTACGGGGAGGACCACAAGCTTCACAGATGATCTGCTTTCTTAATTCTAGTGCGACCTTGAAGTCACAGGCATCCTTTCCTGCTCATGCTGTCTCCTGGAGTAATTGTCTTCTTTATCATCATCTTCCCTGTTGTTCCCTTTCTCCCTCTAACTTGTAAAATTTGTCCTGGTGACTTTAAAAAGGCAACTCAGGAGAACTTGGGCAGCTCTGCTAATAAAACGGAAAACTGTAAGAAAATACTTGAGGGATGAGTGGCAAACATGTTCTAAAAATCTGTGTAGTTCTGAAATAAATTATGCTGGAACATACCTACAATCAGTGTAATGCCCATGCTGAGGGAGCTAACCCACGCTGTTAAGCCACGACTTTGATTAAACTCTTCAAGCCATTCCATGTTGAGTATTCCAAGGGCCATTTGGGACCCCATGATAAGTATGTGCACAAGGAAAGAGGAAAGTACAATCATCCAAGCCCATCCTCCATCGATGTTTGGATTAGGCTTAATTGGCTTACTTCCAGCTTTTGAGTCATCTCCAAAATCGTATCCAATATCCTCTCGACTAGCATACATTTTCTCCACGGTATTCTGAAACAAATGCAGTAAATGCCTTCAAAATACACACAAAATTATCAGATTTTGTAGTTTGGTTATAGTGAATGGCATAAATCACAACCGTATTCCACCATTAGTGCAGTTGTAAAGCGAATACTGGGTTTTCATTGTTCAAATGTAAAACGCTTAGAAAATTCTCTAACTAATGTATTTCTTTGCGTACCTTATTATCACGGCTGTCTATGCAGGAGCATTTATGTGTTGACAGTAGGCTGCATTATTTCCATTACTATATATTTTACTTACTTGTAGGTGGCTGAGAGCACTCACTCCTCATGGGTTGACTGTGGTCACAAAACAACACTGGTCTCTCTCTGTATATTCCTTCTCCGTATCACCTTCTGCTGTCCCAGTAAGACTATGTGCCTTTGTGTTCAAGTTGATAAAGCTTGGAATAAAAAAAGCAAATCCTGAAGAGGCAGGTAGATGAAGTTACCATAGCTTTTCAGAGGAAACCAGTTTCGAGTAGTGGAAGAACAAGAGTGAAGACAGAAAAAGATAAAGATTTAAGGTTCTTTATGTTCAAAATGCTTTGCTTGCGTAAATTACAACAAGGGGACTGTTACTAACCATCTGGCAAGCTTTAAACTTTCATTAGAGTCAGCCTGAGAAACAGTTTGTTATTATGCTTTCAGTTTCCATAGTATTAATCCATATAACACTACTAAACCCAAAGAATTCTTCCAAATTAGTGTCAATGCCTGTCGGAATCAAACCGCATAGGTGTATGTAGGATCAGGCCATAATAGCTTAATTTGATTACTTTGATTTCTTCCATTGTTAGTCTAAGTGAAGGTTGCAACACAATGTGAAAATAATTTCAAAACAATTTTTAATTGATTAACAGGCAAGGTGCAGAACCCAGTCTTCCCTCCATCTGATTTCTGCTGCAACATATTGAAATATTACCCGACCGTGGAGCACCACATAGGTTTCCATGGAGACTAGAAATGTAACGATACAAATTACCAGAGATGGTAATTTTTTGTCTTCTTTTCTTCTCCGGAGAAGTAAAAAGAGCCATCAGCTTCACAACAGCCAAAAGAGAGAAGAAAGTTATCAAAAACTGGTTAAAAAAAGCTTCTTATGCATTCTGTGAGCCCCCAGAAGGTGTGCCTCAGGCCTAGCTCCTCGCTACTGAAAACTGGAAGTGAATGGAGTAACTCAGATTCTGTACTAACTGAAAATTTGGGCTGTTGTCTTTAAATACGTGAGTATATTTTGCTTCTCCAGTTACTACCTTTCCAACCTATTTTACGTTTTTCGTATTGCTAGATAAACATACAGAGGCGGCCTTGAAGTATTTCATACTAACACGTAGATGGAGTCAGCGCCGATCGGTCAAAGCTAGCATTTCTTTCGCAGACAACAGTGAGAACCTGCCGATAGATGTAACCTCTCCAGACTGGCTGCTGGGTCAGTTACCTTCGTAGTTAAGTGCCACGCGTGCTATTTGCAGTACAGGTAATTATGTGTAGCTAAGGGCAGCTGGAACACCTAGGTTCCTCCAAGAGCACACAGATTTGCCTCATAGTGAAGCGGAGCTAAAATAATCAAGTTTTTCATAGATGGGTACTCTTTAGGGACCGAGTTATCGCTAGCCCTAACGTGGCCATGGAAGGTATTGGTGACACAGCGAGGAAGAACAAGAGCCGTGCACGTTTAACGCCTGCCGCACAAGCAGATAAGCTGGGGCCAGCTGGTGAGTCCACACCCACGTGCCAGCGGAAACACACACTGAAATGGGTTACCGGCTTTTTCTTTCCCAACCAAGAGGCAGAGAGAAGGGGGATTACGCCGAGAACTCTTTCTAGCGGTCCTGCAGGGTGTTTGAGGCAGGACTGTGTACGTGGTGAGGGGAAGGGCAGCAGGGGAACAAGTCAGAGCCGTGCAGTGGTGCAGACTTTTTTTTGAACACAGGAGGACAGCCTGGGACGGCCCTAGTTAAAATTATACTTCACCCTTCCTCTGCAGAGGGTAGGTCTTAAAGATGACATCTCAACTCTTTCCTATTAATGTATGAGGAGCCAGATCCCCCATTGATGTCGTTCCTATGACTACTTATGGAGGATTCAGCCCACTCACGAGAGAGAAGAATACCAACCGCATAAAGGTAATAAAGATAGTGAATAATCATGCTAATGGGAAATAACGGGAAGTAGCAGAATGAAGGAGAACTGCAAGCTGTTAAGCATACTCTGTGTAAGATTAGTGAAAAAGTATGATGGATATTACAGTACATCTTAGATAATGGAATACAAAATTATGTAACTAAAGATTCAGAGCCAGGATTAAATGTGGAGCCTCACCTTTTTCATGCTTTTGACTGGTTTTGTGTGCACCTGGATACTGATACTGGATACAAAAATTTTCTTCTTTGGACAGGGAATAGATAAATACATCTTTTATATATTTTAAATGATATAAAGCAAAAATAATTGACATTGAGATGAAAAGATACGACACTCATCTTTGCAATCTTGCTGACAGAACGGGCTTAGATTGATTAGATGCAAGTTAATGTCATGCTTGCATCAACCCCCGCAAATCTTCAGAAAATGCATATATCTTCCCTTTGAACTGGATTCGTGCTTATTATTACTTTTTTATTATTAACTTTCCACTAACGTCACAAGTTCAGAGCGAATACACTCAAAAGCAGGGAAGGCCATTTCCAATAATTGCACAAAGTCTCAGGCTCTGGATAAAGCAAGGACTATCCAGATGACTGGATCCTCTCCCCACCACTGACCCATCGCCCGGGGGCCTATCGCACCCGGGAGAAAGGCACTTACCTGCCCTCAGCCTTCCTCCCACACCACAGCACTGCCAAGAACACAGTATCACGGGAGGCAGAGAAGCCCACGGGGCTCTTTGCAATTGTGAAACCCTAGAGAAAGTGCAACGAAAACGACAGCAGCCGATTTGTGAAGCCAGCCGTATCTCCCAACGAGCAAGGTAGCGAAGACCCACTCACAGTAACCGTGTTCGAACAGAGCCCCTCACCAGGGATTGCATTTAAAGGCAGGAGAATCTGGATTCTTGTTTGGTCAGCTGGAGAAGGACTAGATTTTTTTTCAGAAAAGCTTTTTATATCGTATGCACACACAGTATGCAGAACTCTTAGAAAACTGGCCCAAACGTTAGTGCTCAGGAAGATGCTGAGCTTTTTTGAAAATCGGACTCATGAGCTATTTTAGGGACAAATGCAGGTGCTGTAGTAAGACCAAAGTTAGCAGCAAAACGCTGAAGTTCCCTGTACCATCAGTGGAGCTACGGCTCTCTAGCTTGTAGTTGAACTGAATCATCGAAAAAATCTGATTTGATAGAAAAAGTCCGTATGATGAATAATTTACATATACTTCGGTAACGTCTTCCAGTACCTGATCGCCTCAGTGTTAAAAAGTATAGAATAAAATCGCACTTTAAAGGCACTTCCAATGGATAACTCATAAATGCATTATAAATAGTAATGAGTTTTGCTTCACAGTATTCCCAGTAGACATGCCACACGCAATTATTTGTCTTTCGAAGACATACAGAAAAAACATTGTTAAAAACATAAGTTTATTTTGGGTGTCGTAAGTTTTGGCAGCCTAACTTCAACCTGCTAATACGTCGAGCACTTCAGCTGCCAGTGACTTCGCTGGAGACGTGGGTGCTGGCCGCTTCTGCAGATCAGAGCCACGGCGCGTAACTGTGCATGCCCAGCAAGGAAGAGAAAATCGGGGAGATTAAACGCTTAAAACGCTGAACTAATTGCCAGGGTCGCAAATTCGCATCAAGTCGGCGGCAGTTCAACGTCCAGACTCGGGCTGCCGCCCTTCAGCCCCGAGGGCCGCTTCCCAGGCCCTGCTCGGAAGACCCCTCCGGGAGACCCCTCGCTGCTGTTCTGCCTCAGCGCGACCCGCCAGCGGCCCCACGTCCCCGGGGACGGCGGGAACGGGCTCAGGTAATAAACGTTATTTCTCCCCTTGGCGCCAAGGGAATGGGCAGCTTGCGTCAGGCGCTGTACCTCTATTTTGTAAACGGTGACAGACCGTTACTGGAGCAGCCCAAGGCAGGGGATAGACTCTTCCCCCCCCCTCCCCGGGTAAGACATTTGGGAGCTTTACACCTTACGCCCTCCCCAGCATTCAAGTTAAGCTCATCTACCCAAAACACCGCTCAGACGGG
>NW_008796078.1:2667561-2675057 GCF_000699145.1 Aptenodytes forsteri
CGACAGCTGCTGCGGGCTCCGGTGTCCACCTGCGCCCGGCTCCGCTCAGCCGCCCGCGCCGGCCCAGCTTCGCCCCTGCTCGCCGCCCCGGGGCTTATTTTCTGTAGAAGTCTGGCACCGGTCTGGGGCCTCTTGCCCCCCAGGCAGCTCGTCTTCTGCACCGCCTTGTCTCCATTCCCTGCAATTTCAAATCTCCACGCTCTTTCATTCCTGCGATACCGGCTAATTCTGGTTTGGCGGCGGAGATTTGCAGTCCTCTCACATGCACACTCTTGCGGCTGAATGAAGTTTATTGCTGCACAGGTTATCGCCGGAAATTTACATCTGAGAGAGTTGGAGGATATAAACCAATAAAAGCAGCCAGTATCAAGATTTTAATGGTCGTTGGGTTATGTTGCCTTCAGAGAGGCTGGCTGAATTTATGTAGCCAAACCACCCTAAGAACGAAGCTTGAAAGCTTCATTGTATAGTACCTTATTCGTGCAATAAATAAGCTTCGAAAATACTCCTCCCTTAGGAGAAGAAAAGAGTTGCAGAAATATACTCCTACTGTTTCAAAGCGCTATCCAGACCTCAGTTGTATCCTTCTGAATAACCTGACGTTAATGAGGTATACATTCTGCAATGCATTGCTCTGACTACTTGCGGTGAATTTGCCCAGGCTAAAGCGATTGTATGCCAGTGTACAAAACTCTCATATCGGAGAATCTTGGTGTCCTACAGCAGTGCGCTGAGTAGCATAAATAACGGCTTTTCAAGAAGATGTAAGAAGTAGTTTGAGAGAAGAGGAAACGAGGAGAGACCAACAGGAATGTTTTAATGGTGGTGGACATGCTATCTATCTGCGTAACGTGGTGCTTCAGAATCTGTTAAAGAGAATTGGTTTGGGTGGTTGTAAAAATACGTTTGGGACTTTTAGTATATTTTTTCTATATTTTTGACCATACTCTTTGGCCTATGTGCCATTTACACATGCAAATCTCATCTATTTTTTCATAAAAGTTTAACGTTCTGTTCCATTATATATCTAGTCCATCAAATATATCGATATGAAACACTTCTAGCTGGTTTTGGTTCAAGCGTGCGGCAGACTATGGACTATTGCTTTGGCTTCAGTCTTTACATAAATCTTATACTACTTTGCATTGTAGTCTTAAAAGGATAATCCTTTTCCAGAATGAACAACTAGATCAGTGTCAGAGACTTGTCACTGGGTTCATTTACTTCTCCTTCATAAACAAAACTAGATTACCCATTTTAAAAGATTATGGTATTGCATTGCAAATGTGTGTCATTCCGAAGTATACATGTTCTCGATTACTTTGTGTTTTGCAATACCGTGCCCAACAGCGTATGGGCATTCGTATCCCAGATTTTAACTTTGGCATTAGCTTTTTTGGCTGGAGTCTGGTTTCTTAAAAGGTTTAACGCTAGGGACTTGACACTTGAAATGTGCAGCTTATTGGCCAGTGTTATTACCCAAGTTTGAGACACATACTTTTTGATCTGTGAGTCAGCTAACCTGCTAACATACTTCACTAAACCTACCACAGAAACAGATTTACTGGCATTGTGGGATGACTAGCCACAAAATATAAAAAATATATTTGACTGGCTGCTAACCCACATTCCCTCTAGTACCTGAGATGCCACCTGTGTGCTTAAATCCTCGTGCTAACAGAGATCTGTTTTTACAGTTTGATCTGATGGAGAATTCACTTAGCTGTGTCATACTGCTTCAGCAGTTCTGGTTCATATGTCGTTGTGGTTCTGGGCTAAAATCTTGGATTTATGTTGTCTTTTGGGGAGATGAGTATGTATGGATCTATTTGGTTTTTAACCATTGAATTGTGCAGGTCTAGCAGCGAGGGTACAAATGATGTTCAGTAAGGAGAAAAGTCTGTTTTGTAAGAATTGGAAGGACAATGCTATGGTATCAGAAAAAGTTTGCAGTTTTTAGCAAAGATGCATAAGGTGCCTGATCCAGTAAAATCGGATGTAAACAAAGTCTGACAGACCCTGGTGCCTTAGAAATCATAACTGTATAAAATGATTGGACGGCAAGCAGAGTGACCCCAACTGAAAAGGAAGGACTTTTTACTAGTCCCTTAAACATGACGGTAATTATAGGTCATAATATAACATAAAGGGAGAGAGGAACAGAGGCAGGGAGAGAGGGAGGAAGGCAGGAGTAGGAGGAATCAGTAACTCAATTTGTTTACTGTCTGGGGGCCACTACGGTGGCTTAGACTTTTACAGTCATAGAAGTGGTGGTTGGAAGGGATCTCTGGGGTCCACCCAGTCCAGCCTTCCACTGGAAGCAGGATTGTGACCTGCGGTATTTCAGGTCAGCCATGGCCTTGCCTAACCTGCCCTTGAAAACCTTCAACAATAGAGACTCGACAGCCTTTCTAGACGGTGTGTTCCTGTGCAGCACCACCCACGCACAATCACATCCATCCAGTCACAACTGCAGTGACTCAATTTGCAGCCTTTGCTCCTTGTCTTACCATTCGCTACTACTGAGAAGAGTTCAGCTCAATGATCTTTGCCGCTCCCCTTCAGGTAGTTGTAGATTGTTATCAGATCTCCCCTTATTTTCTTCTCTGCCATCCTAACCAAGCCCAACTTCTTCAACATGCCTTCACAAGTCATATGCTGTAGGCCACTTACCATCTCAGCTCTCTGCATGCCCGTCTCCTGTTTCCCGACATCCGTCCTGAACTGGGGAACCCAAAACAGGACATATTATCCCAGGCGTGGACCTCACTAGCACTGAATAAGGAGGGATAATAATTTCTATTCATCTGCTGTCCACGCTCCCTTCCTAATGTAGCTCAGTCTACGGTTCACTTTATTCAGAATGAAAACACCCTGTTGGCTCATACTCAACTTAGTGTCCACTGTGACAGCCACGCACTTTTCAGCTGGGCTACTGCTCAGGCAGCCTGCGCTGGTGCCTGGCACTGTTCAACCCCATGTGCACAACTTTGCGCTCCTTGTCAAACTGCATGAGGTTTCTGTCGACCCAATTTTTAGGTTTTTCAAAGTCCTCTCAACTGAAGCTCCACTGTTTGGTTTGAGAACTACCCCTTCTAAGTTAGTATTGTCTGAAAAGCTGCTGCAGGTGCATCCTGTGTCATCATCCAAGTTACAATGCAGGTAATGAACAATACTGGCCCCAGTATTGACCCCAGAGTGTTCTGCTTGCACTGGCCACCAACTAAACATCAACCCATTACTACCCTTCAGGCCCAGCAATCCATCCAGTTTCAACCCATCTAGCAGTTCATTCATCCACATCATACTCAAGTTTTTCCTCACCTTGGGCTTTAACCACTTGCTTAATCCCCATTGCTCAAAATGGCAGCTGTGCTGGAGAGCTTACAGACTGTTCAGCCCTCTGAAAATGTGTATTGACGAAAATATAAAGTGCTGATCTAGCTTCCCAGTACTTTTCTTCTACTATTGCTGCAGTGCTGATTATTCTCTTCCCTAAAGCTCTCATTAAGTCCCCACCCTACTTCCCATGAAATGGTAGTACTGCAGTGATTGATAAGGAAATAAAGATTTGAAATAACAGCTTGGTTGCTGCAAGCATCAAGATACAGAACAGAAGAAGCATCTTGCTCCCAGTTTTGTTCAATCCCTGAACTTTTAACCAGTGCAAAGTATCACCAATTCTTGCTACACAGTTATTGTTAAAAAGAAAGATAATGTATGGTATTTAAATATTTCGCCTCCTCTTTGGGTTACTGAAGAATTCTGTATATTTGGAAGGGTTACATTGATCCTGGGTTAAAAAGGAAAAAAAAGGAAAACAAGCCATACTTAATATTTTAATTTGGGATAGAGATTGCACAGTAGTACGGCTTTCTTATGACACTCTAAAGGCTTGTGGTTCTTCATTTTGGCAACTCCAGACTGCCAAACAGAAATAATGCGTATTTTCTTGTTTTTCCCACTGCCTTTCTGCAGAGAACCCTGTGGTATCTACCACAAAACAACATCCTCAAAGAATACCCCGAGCAAGTATGAACATTTTCGGCAACTCCCCCACCTCCTCTCATGATAGCTGCAGAGTCTTACCCAAATGGGAAAGACTGAACTAACTTGCTATCTTCCAGTTCACCCAAGACTGAGGATAGGCCATGGGAGTGGAATTCAAAAGTGGAAGAAAAAGCAACATTCTTATCATTGCTGGCATGGAGATTTCCATTTGGACAGCAACTACTTGTCTTTTCTCTTTCTTCCCTCTCCACGATGAATTATAGCAGCTACAGATATGGGAGGGATCAGGAGGTCCTGTCCAATTTTCTTAGGTCCTTCAGACACATCATGTCCAAAAAACTATTACGTGTAGCCTGTGCGAGATGTGAAAGTTTCCTGGAGTGTATTAATAAAAGGACATCCTCAGCAGATGGAGATGCTGAAGTGGTTAACTGTCCTGCCTCAGAGTGGTGTGGCTATTTCATCGGTGCCTTGTCAAGATTCACGTTAGAGGTTCCCCCAGCAAAACTGCATATTGCTATTCCACACATGAGGAGTTGGGGCCAGGTTCTTCCTGCCACAGGAAAGGGGAGTGCAGCAAGAATGAAGAAGGAAAGTGAGTGGGAAAAGGACACTGAGCTAGAGAAGAAGCCTAGAGAGCTGGCAGGGGACATTGGATGGGTAGGAGTATGCATAGTGGCTTCTCCTTCTGAACTGAACTGCTGCCACCCACATACTTTTAAGTCCTTCAGGGCCAGCAGGAGCAGCAAACCTGGGTTTCTGGGTTGTAGATGAAGAAGCCAATGGGAAAATGGATGTTCTGTGACTCCTCATAGTTATTTCCCTGCTTCAGAAAGTCACAGCGCAGGAGAAATGGCACTTGCTCACAAAACAAAGGAAGATGCGATAAAACAGTCCTTTTTTGCAGCGTTACTTAATTTCAGACTTGTACATTAGCAATCCAAGTTGCATATTGAGCAGGTTAAAATAAACTATCTTATCGAAAAAATCCTATTAGTCATAAGCGCTATTGTAACACTAACATGTTTTGCACATGCTGGTATCTCGCTTTTCTGGTTTAAAACGTGTGAGCATAAGGGCGCGGTTGCAGTTGGTTAAACATCAGAAGGACCGTACTAGGAGAAAGAACTCGGGGGCCTTCTGATAGGACTCACAGTTGCGCTGCACACCTGTGCGTGTAAGCAATCTCAGAGCGGTCAGTGAGAACTGTACGCCTTGGTCATGGGTTGCACCTGTTGCAAATACACCAAATGAACTGCAGATTCCAGTAAGGTCAAATTAGCACTCAACTAGTTAACATAAATTAACGTATTGATTTCAGTGGTACCAGGGTTTGGTCCTCAATCTGTGGCATTCAAATCACAGTATTAATCTCTTTGCAGTAGCTTTCTAAATTTTCACTCTTGGAACGTTTTACTCCAGTGGGTACGAAGTAAATGTTTTGCGTATGTCTTGGCTAAACCAATACATTTGTTTTTACTGCAGATTAAACATAGTTTTTTAAATATATTGCTAGCTTTGTGCTGTAATTTGCTTTACGCTTATCTTGACAGACTCTTTGGTCAAAAGAATCTCCTGATCTGTAAACATTTTGAAAATTTTACATAAAACAGTATTTGTGCTTGTAAACTTTGAGTTCTTCTGAGATGGATTTGAACTGCGTGATTTTCTTTTCTGTTTCTTTTTATTCTCAGTAGCAGCACTGCCAAAGTATTGCATTTTTTGATAAACAGTTCATGAAATATCATAGCTTTTATGAAATATTAATATCAAAATTTTAACAACTTGATGTGTATAAAATCCCAAAGCAGTATCTTTTCAGAAAAGGTATTTTTTAAACACAAGAACTGCAATAATAATATGATTCATGAGAACAGAGCAAGTAAACAATGATTAGAGACAGGAGGAGAGACATACGCTGTCCTCCACTGGAACGAGAGCTTAAGTATTTTAGCCAAGTTACAGTAGGTAACTTACTCAGTTCGCAGCTAAATTGTATTGTGCGATTAGTGGGTCAAATCTCATAAGGTCGTCTGCATCAGTACTTGAACCAGACATTCTCAGGTTGCGGGAAGCTGCCAGGGTGTTCTCACTGTTCCTGCACTTTGCTGCTGTCGTGCTCTCCGAAGCTGCACGGGCCGTTTTGGAGGGCCGGAGTGTGACTGGTCTGCATTCGGCCAACAAAACCCAGAGATGCCGCAACAGAGATCGCTGTGAGAGTTCAGCCAGAACTACTTGTACAAAAGCTGATGTTACATGTCCAAGATAGAGCCATTCCTTCCTTCTCAGTAACTGTTCTGATGTTACTTGCTTGTTTTGTTGGGTTTTTTTAGATCTTTGTAGCACTTGTATTTTCAACAGCCACAGTTTTCCCTAAACAGAGATAGGGAAAAGGAATGTAATCCTTGGACCATCATTTTTCAATCTTTATTAAACTGCCTCAAGATCCTTAGAAAATTTAAATAAATACAAACAGGAGTGCAGAATAGAAATATATTTTATGCTTCTTTTATTTGTTAGCATTTTGTAAATGTCAAAATGAAATTCAAACATTTATATTAAGGCCTGGGTTATGTATCCTTGTCTTTATTCCTGAGCAGTAAACAGAGGGCTTCCTTTGAAATCGATAGGACCACCAACTAAACAATTGTTGCCTTGTGCTTAGTTTGTCCATATCTCAGTATATAAAGAAATACTTGCAACTTTTCAAAGTCAATTAAACTTTCAGTGCTGCATTATCGCTATGCCAATCTACGCATGAACCCCTCCCAGAACACTTCTTCTTACCCTTTCTGCAGTACATTTCTCCAGTGAGCTCTAAGTCAACATTTCAACCTTTGATTATATGCTGTCCATGGTAGTCCCACAGGTATCGGGCATCCTGCGCCCGCTTTCCAAAAGACATTGCATGCATCAGAAACTTGGTCTTGTTCAGTTGTCTCTAAAGCTAGACCGAGTGTCTCACGCTGTTGTGAGCTGGAGCAGTTCCCACGCGCCGTGCGGGGCACACAGATCACCATCGCTTGTTTTCTTACCGTATGACAAACTGCAAACCAACAGGACCAAGAGCACGTAGGAATAAAAGTGATCGATTGTTTGTGTGGATATCAAGGTCTGGATCACGAGGGTTTTTATATGAAAAGGAAACATCCACAAATTCTGAGCAGTTACTGTCAAATTGTCTTTGGGGAGGTAAGACTTCTCTGAGCTTCTGAGAGAGGGGGTGACCTGTTGGGCGGAAGGCCTGCATTCATGCTCCGATTTCTAAGCAAGCAGTGAAAACCACGCAGTGGCTGTAAGAACGGTTTCCATTCAGTACAGAACGGAAAGTACAATATAGGTCATTTTGTTTCATTGTCAAATTAGTGACTGTTTTTTAGTATTGCCATTTCTGTTACTTTTGCTTTAATATTTTAGAAATTACTTCGTATTTGGTAATATAATGGACTAAATAGTTCTTCCTCCCCCCCCCCCCCACCAACCAC
>NW_008796078.1:2675168-2677862 GCF_000699145.1 Aptenodytes forsteri
CCCCCAAAATCTGACATTATTGCTTTAAATGATGTAGAATTAAATTGTTTTCAGAATCTGCCTAGCAACAAAAGATGCTCTCCCTCTAGTGGAGGATAGTAAAATATTTTTCTTCCCATTTTTGCATGTGTAAACCATCAAATAATACTATCAGAGGTTGAAAGCTTTTCTGAACAAGAATATATCATAATTTATGTTTAATGTATAACATAAATGTTATATGACTAGTAGTTTAATAAGAGATATTTTCATACCAATATTTTTTCTGCAAATGAACTGTTTTTAAAGTGATCCTAATGATACGAATTGTAAAATATTTGTGTAAATACTTACAGATATCTAGACACATTTTAAAATAACAATAAAGGCCCAGCAGTTAAGATTAAAAATAACCCCTAATCTCAAAAATAAAATACAGCATGCTTAATGTTGAACACGGGAACAGCTTGCATGTTGGTATTTGCCAGATTGATCCTCAATTTAAAAAGCATGTGCCTAAATGCTAAACTTTTTATTTTAATCCAAATGTTCCCAGCATTTGTGGTGTTCACCTTAGAAGAAGGAGACTGCCACAATACTTGGGTGCCGTGCATATCCATCTCTTTTTCAAAATTAGACGTTACAATCTGCTGTTTTGTTTCAGCATAAACATCTTCCAAGCACTTAGTATTCGTTGTAAGTGCAAACTGCTTATGTAAGTAATGATTTACAGGACTACGTCCATAATTAGGGTAGTAGAAAATAGTTCTTATGTATTGCTGATTAAACAAGATGTGCCTATAATTACTCCACTTCCAGTTTCCAAAATATAACAAGACCATTGTTTCTTGGCTAGATTCCTCTTACTGTTTTCAGTGGAAAGTTTGTTTTCTTATTCTGCTGCTGAGCTTCTTTTTAGCATATTTTTCTATTTTGTGTTTTTATTATCTCGCCTTCTCTATTACTATTTTTCTTCATTGTTGCCACGCAAAACTTCACACAGGTGGGTGGAGAAGCTGCCAGTCCAAGGGAATCTGGAAGACGATGCGCATGTAGGTAACTTCACAGTCTTCAGCTTTTAGGGAGAGGGGCTTTCTCCACCTGCAAGTCACTGCCTTGCGCTGAGTGTGTCACTGTGAGCATTTTAGTTCAAATTAATTTGAGTTTGCATATTTGTTGTTCTTACCAAGTCACTAAAGGGTAACAAAGCTACTTAACAAGAAGTGTTGGGTGACAGTTCTGGGTTGCCACTGTCTCACTCAACTACCAATCTTTTAGCAAGGAGGAAGCTTTTGTTTTCTTGTACGGGCGAGTGACTCCAGGGACTGCGGTGCAGTGAGTCACTCGAGTTGTAATTGCTATAAGTAGCGCAGAAACTTAAAGAGTGGGGTGAAACAGTGCGCTAAGAGATGATACAGAAGAGATGGTGGCATGCTCTTCAGAAATGCCAGTATGGCCTCCTGACTGTGTCCGTACTTGAAAATCTCCTCCAGCATGAAGAAGAGAGGTAACGCAGGGACAGAGGGATGTAAGAGACAGTGCTTTTGTGGCTGCCGCAGCAGCTCTGCACTCCCGTCCCGAGAGACAGGCCGGCGTAAACGCATCCCCGGCTCTGGAATTTGACAAACTATTTACAGCCCGGTTAGTTTGTGCGGCGTTTTAGGGAAGGTGACAGAGAACAAAAAGCAGAGGAGCAAAGTGTGAAAGGGACACTTGTCCACTGACTGTTCATATTATCAAATGGGGACAGAGAAGTAATAGATTGCTGGCCAGGATCACGTAGTAATGGCATCACACACACCAGCCTGTACTTGTTGGTTATGTTTTCTGAAATGCTGTACTCCTTTCCCTTTAGTGTAATAAGAATGTAATAAAGATTATGATTTTGAGAGAGGG
The DNA here is from genome assembly GCF_000699145.1 of Aptenodytes forsteri. Taxonomy (NCBI): domain Eukaryota; kingdom Metazoa; phylum Chordata; class Aves; order Sphenisciformes; family Spheniscidae; genus Aptenodytes; species Aptenodytes forsteri. The sequence continues at coordinate 2,677,044 of NW_008796078.1, forward strand.
AGCGTCGGCTGCTGGGGCGTTCAAAGTTAGTTGTTAACGTTTCCCTGGTTTCAAAATGGAGTCTCGAGCGCTAGCGGTCGGTGGTTTTCAAAGGACCTGGCAGATGTTTGGAGATGCCCCTTCTGCTGCTGCGACAGCTACAGCTGGAGCGGCACCAAACACACAGAGTGGAAAAAAAAACCTTCAAAGTGTTAAATGTTCTTTAATTTAAATCGGTTGATCGTCTGCGGAGTTGCATTAATAGGGAATGCAAATGTGATTTTAATACAACTTTATTTTTTACATGTTAAGAAAGGAAATGACTTAACCTTCTTATGCGTCATTCTGGAAGCGCTTTTTGTTCATGTTCCGAAATGTTTTTTCACCCAATTAATGTGTGCCTAACTTTGAGATGATTATTTCAGCCTCTTAGTATTGTCAGGTGGACTGTCTTTGCTTTCAAGATTTAAATATCGCAGACCCACGATTTTCTTTAAAAAGGCACGTGCTTTATTCAGCTCATTTCATTACTGACCCGACCGTTCCCCGAGTTTGTATTTTTTAATTTATTTCTTCACAGCAATGTAATGAGGCTGTAATGAGAAGCTATAATTAGTATTAATGAGGCTTCCCGGAATGAACAGTCACCACAACGTTTTACCCTCCCTAAGAATAGTAAGGTTTCTGCGCCTCCGGTTGCTCCTTTCCCCCCCCTGCCCATGCGGAGACACTGCTCCCCTGAGGAGCTGGCTGCTGGAGGCGGCGGCTCCGGCTTCTCCGCTGCTTCCAGCCAGCGCAGGCCCCGCCAAACCGCGACGCCTCACGGAGGAGAACGAGCGG
>NW_008796078.1:2677873-2684926 GCF_000699145.1 Aptenodytes forsteri
CCGGCCCGGCCCGGCCCGCCTCGGTGCCGGAGCCGCGGGCCGCGCTACGCCGGGCCGGCGCAAGGCGTGAGCGGGGAGAGTGGTGCTGCGGAGGCTTGTATGAGAGGATTTTATCTTCGGGGCTGCTTGCTTTGTTTCGTAGAAGCTAGAATTTGGCACCCCTTTAAACCTCGTTTTGTGACGGAGAGAACCAGCAGCTCGGTGAGGTACCTCACGTGCAGGTGTGACATGCCAGAGTCTTGGGTGGGGTGTGGCTCGGGGGGGGGGCGAGTTACGTCAGTGGAGTGACGGCAGGGCACACTGACGGCAGGTCACACTGGAATCAGACACGTCATGGGTTCTGAAAGCGCTGTTGAATTATTTGGTAAGGATGCGCTATGTTTTAGTATTTATTTTAACCAAAATCCCGCTCAAAATGTTGCTACTTCAGATGTAGCAAATTAGATTAAAAATATATTTTAATTCCTATATTAATTTATCTTACAGCTATTGCCAATTTATTGACGTTTTGATAGGTGACTCAAGTAAGGCCATTATAGAAAAAGTGGGTTTATTTGGTCAACAAATAATTAGTTTATATCCTTGAAATTTTATGAAAGTTTGTTGCACTAAATGGCGGCTGTTAATGCTTGTTGACCATCTTTAGTATGCACAATTCGTAGGGCTTTGCAAATCATTCTGAACATTGTATTGTTTCACGAGCAATGCCATTTACGTCACGGAGAAGCCAAGAGGCACACCCGGAGCAGACTGCTGAGAAGACTGGAAATGATGAGCTCGTCCTCTGACCCCATTTTGATGACTCTTTGACCCAAAAAGCGGGTGGTGCTTGATAGGCGGGTAAGGCTGATAATCCTGGGCCTCTAAGGGGGTTACAAATTGCGTGCAGTAAACCTTAGAATCTGCTGTGCACATCAGGCTCGGAAAATGATCCATGGTGTCGTATTTATTGAAATACACCTGACATCTGTCAGAAAGGAGGGTTCCTTGCTGCCAGCTGCCATATTCTGAGAGTATAGAATACAGTACAGAAAGTATACGTCTGACCTTTGTGTAAAAAGTTAAATTACCCCGCTCTGTCTCCCAGCAGTTCTTCAGGGGAGGTGGGGAAGCTTCTGGGTCTCACCATTGACCTTATCCCCGCCTTTTGAGAAAAAATGTTGTGAACTAGTAAGACTACTAAATGATGAGGTCTTCATTTTCTGTAGTTACAGCAGCTTTACAGAACCAAATCTAATCTTACTCTGTCACTAGCCAACTGCAAACCTTCATTACCTTTTGCAGAGTTAGCATCAAGTCCCTTGGCCTGATTCTGCCAGAGAGCTCCAGGCGCTTTTAGATAACTGTTCTCACACTATCGTTTGTCAGACCACGGTTTTGACTTAAACAGGATCAGAAAGGAGAACAGTCATCACCCAGTTGCCAAGTCATGGTTTCAGGGGGAGAGCATAGCGAAAGAAAACTGCTACTAAATCTTTCAAACGTTAAATTATTTTAACTAGTTTCATCCTGTTTCATGCACCACTTACTAAAGTTCGTTTATAAACAGAAGAAAAAAAAGCCCTACCTACTGATAAAAAATGTTTTATGAAATACTTTACTAAATAATGGAATAAATTGGAAAGAAGCCTGGATTCTGTAAACGTGTACACTGACTATGAAAATTGCCAGTAAGTCTTTATATACGGAGTCTCATGAAAGACAGAGGTTTCATTATTGCCTATTACACAGGACCAAGTCCGTAGCAAGTTAACACGTATGACACTAATCCTGCAATGCGCACATCTGGGGCCTAAACGATACAGAATATTTTTCTAGAATTTTTTTTCCCCCTTATGTTTAGAGAGCTAGATTTGCATTTCAAGTTGCTGCCTATTTTAAGTCTCTTGTTTTGGGGGGTTATTAGTTTTTTAATATTTTAGAAGTCTTATGTCTATCTGCTTAGTTCCTTCTGAACTTCTGGCCTTTTTAAGATGTTTCAAATTTGACGCCTAAAAATTGAGATGGTAATGACTTCTGATGCTTTGATAGCAGTACAGTGTGCTGTATTGTTAAATGTATCTTGATTTATGTGTTTCTCAGCGCAGTTAATAACTTCTTTGCTTACAGTTAGCTGGAGCGGCCTGCAGCTGCTCCTCTGAAATCTGTGGGTGTTTTTTAGCTTTGACACCAGCGTGAGCCTGTCTGTGCTCTAACCTAGAGGCTACGCAGCTGATTTTTACCATACTTAGCTGGCTACGATAACACCGTATTAGTCAGAACAATGAGGAGGCAGAAGCAAAGCTAAAATTGAAGCTTTAAGGATCTGACTCATTCGGTTTCTGGCACAAGGAGGTGCAAATTACACTTCCTGAGTTTGCAGCACACCTAGCAAACCTCAATTACAGCATACCCCAAATGCGCTGTGCTTATGAACAGGCCTGCTCACTGCCTCAGCGCATACCCATCTGACTTGCATGTTGTTGCTTCTCATCGCTAATTTAATGTTGGTAGCGGCTTCTTGTAGGATGTTAGCCAAACAAAGGCTTTGTGTTGCAGTGCTCCCTACCGGTTTTGCAGTCTTTGCTCACTGACACCCAGAGAGGACAGCTTGTAGTAACAGTATCCTGATAATCTTCAGTTGGACAATAATTTGACAGACGTAGGGCCCCCATCCTCTCTGCCCTTACCTTTTGATATTGATAGGTGGCATACTAGTAATTGCAATACCACTCACGGTGGTAATACACATTGCCTAGTGGGTTTTTTCTCAGAAATAGCAATAAACCTGCTTTGCAGATGTGTTCCATCTGTTCCATCAGCCAGAAAAATTTTATGACCCCAATTCTCTATAATTATATCCAAAAAAGCCCAAAGCGGGCAAGTGCGCTGGCGTCTTGCTGAAAGCATGTTGCAGCCGCTTTCAAGTCACAAGCGCTGCCTGAAAAATACCAACAAAATGTGGTGCGTTGTAGTAATGTAAGTCAGATTCAGCGCACACTGTGCGTGGAGATAGCCACAAGGTATGCTCAGCATGAGGAGCCAGCAAAAGGAAATTCTGTCTGCAAATCTGTGGTGGCTAGAGCAAAGGAGGAGCTTTCGAGGGCGAGTCAGAGAAGATGGTAGACATGTTTTACCCACTGCCCTTGTCATTACACAAAACATTCTGGTGCAGGTACCCCTGCTTGCTGAATGCTGTTTCCTACACAGGATACCAGCTTGCAGCTGGTAGTGGACATCAACAAAGCAAGGCATGCTCCAGCTAACTTTTTAGGACTTTCACAGACGTCTGCTTTGGGGAAGGGCTGTTGTCATTCTAAGGCTTGGAACCAAAATTTGGATCAAAAATATGGAGGTCTTGTGGTTGTTTCACCCGCATTTTCCAGGCCACTTGTGTTTTTCATCCACACTTAAAATTCACTGTGTACATTTGAGATTCTCAAAAGTGATGAAGAGAGTTCCAGGAAGGAATTTTCATTAAAGGTGAGTTAACTTTTCGGTGATATTGTTACTTATATGTATTTATTTGTACAGCACTTAGAAGATGCTCTCTTAAACCTCCCTGGCAAATGGAAGGTCATAGTACTCCATAAAAACAGCAATGATCCAGTCTCAGATGCAGAATTGAGTAATGGATATGTGCTGATGTAGAAGGAAGTATGCTTGCTCAACCACACCTTTCATCTTGCTCATCTATACTTACCTTACTGAGTGCCGTGACCTTGTAAGAATCACTCAACCTATTTCCCATGGGCTATTCTTTTCCCTATTCCTTCTCATATTACTTTTAATATTCCGTTATTTCAGAGGATTTGTTTCTAAAATATTTTTACGCATTTCTTAGAAAATTTTGAAACGGCTTTGAAGGCTCGTCTTTGAGCTGTTTAAGCTGGCTGAAGGGACAGGTGAGGTGAACTATATGCAATTAAATAGTTTATATCATTCATGCCATACGAAAAATACGAAAAGCTCTTTTTTCCTCTATTCTTCCTGGGCAGAAAGGAATTTTTATAAAATTTTCAGCGAGGAATCCTAGAAAACATATTGGGAACCCAAAGAATATTGACAGAGTGATAGAATGTCCTTCCCAAATAACAAAAAAAAGATCGGACAATGAGTGTTTATGTTCCCTTTTCTGTGAAAGAGAATCAGAGCAGCTCGATTGTGTATAATATGCCATAGGCTATTAACAGGTACTCTCCTTAACACAACTAATGAATTAGGAGAATTACATTCTAAGTAAGAGGATCTGAGTTTTGTTACTTTTCCTGTTTCTATAACATTTCAGACAACCACAGTTAATCTATGATAGCTGTGAGGTTATTGTATTTCTTACAATATTTGTATCTCTTGCTATTACTGTTTTGGTTGAGTCTGTGGTGGCACAAAAACATTGTAAATGCCTAGAGAAAGACTCACATTCTAAATATGTAAAGACATTTGGGGTTTTAAAGTAACTTCTTTATTTTAGCTTCTCTTTAATTTCTTTTGCTGCTTCTTTTACAATGAGCAGTATTTTAACAACACAGAGAAGGAAGCAGAAGCATGAAGTACTACAGTTTCAACAGAGACAAAATACAAGGTAGGTTAACTTTTTCGAATGTACAATCAAATTACATCATATTTCTTTAATTCTCAGGTGTTGATAGGTGTACTGTTGAAATGGATATTACTTCTTTTTTTTAAATTCATGTTTTCCAAATGAAAGCCTGGATATTCTCTACATGAAACTCTTAACAATAAAGGGATGAATTTAAGACTACAGTTTGTGTGGCACTGAAAGAATAGAACTATAGCCAGCAGCCTAAACTTCAAAAGGATGGGAGTACACCAGATTATTCTTCTCAGTAGTAAGAAAAACTATTTTTGGAAAATGTACTTTTATACTTAAACTCTGAAGGATATATTTGAAAATTCTCTTTATATTCTCCAGTGAGTCTGCTCCCTAAGATTTGATGACATATATTTCTTTAAATATTGCCTTAGTAGGTTCAAACTTGCCAAATTTTCCTACTTCTGACTTATTTTTAGTTCATCATTCTCATAATTTAAGTTCACTGTGTTCATATACTCTGTTTGTATTGTGAAACTTCTCCAAATGACACTCCTAAATTTCAGAGTAGATTATTGGTACAAAACCAAAATACTTTTGAATGTGTCTGATCTTCTTAACTTTTTACTTGTAGTTAATAACATTCTTTCTCATGAGTCTGAATAAAACTGGGACGCAAACTAGAAAGCATTCAGCATCAGTTCCCACGCTTCCATCTCGATCCAGTCCTGTCCCATTGAAACCAGCAGTACCCTTTTGCTTCAGTGGAAGAGAGCCCATTATTTTAGCAGGAATTATACATAATTTTCTGGCATTATGTACTTTGGTCTCTGGTAGTTATTTACATCTAAGGACAATAAAGAAATCAGAAAGTCTCCTTCCAGGCATCTAGGTTTCCTTTGTTCTTAGTTACGATGAGGATAGTTGTGGTCCTAGGCAAGAGGAAATGAAAAATCAAAGATCAGGAGTTTAGATCGTAATAATAGAACATTTTGGCTGTATATATATAATAGTTCTGAGAGGAAAGATGTTACATCAGGATGTAAGTAAATAAGGAACTTTTGCACCATAGAGAGATGATTGTCTTTAAATAACATGGTGGTTGCATTAGTCCTGTATTGCAACAAGACATTGTTCCTGCTAGTGTGTTGTTACTGTATCACATAGGCAGCAGAGAAGCCTACAGACATACTGCAAATGTGGATAGTTTTTCAGAATAGAATTAGATTCAGTCAGCTTTATGACATTACGAAAAGTTTAGAAATACCTTACCTGAACATCAGTGTGACCTGTTCACAAGCGATGCCTTCCTAGCATCTCACATTGTAATTCACATTTTTTCTTGTTTGAAATCTCTCCCATATTAGGATTACAATTAGAATTAGGCCAGAATCAGAGCTGTTCATATGGTGCTATTTGGGATGAAATTCAGTTTCCTAAATAGAGGCTTCCTGTGCCTTTTAAAACACCTTGAGTTGCCTAAGACATCCATATGGGGCTGTCAGAATAAGGAGACCCTTATTCTTCTGGAGCACAAAGTGGTTGAAAGGTGGGACACTATAGCTGCCTGGTTTTAGGTAGGTGAAATCCCCTCGGTACTGTTAGCGAGCAGGTGGTGTAGAGTCAGTACTGTCACAGCTACCACCGCTGTTGAAAGGCGAGCTCCTTCTCATGTCACATAGCACCATCACTGACTGCAGGAAGAACCGCATAGTCTCCTTAGATACGGATGCTTCACCATGATACTGGCTAAGCAGTTAGTGAACACTAGGTCCTGAATGTCAGATTGGCCTGTCCCTCTTGAGAGGATGGAGTTTCCTTCTGCTGGGAGTGTGTTCTTTTTGATTTGCATTACCAGACCACTTCAGCAGCTAAAGATATAAGTATTATAAATCTTTTTATTTCCACAGTGACTAACCATCGCTTTCAGACTTTCAGTTATTCAGATTATGAAAAATTTGCAAACATGTTTAGTCAAAATTAGTATGGAGTTTTGAAAGTCAATAGACAATTATAAAAGATAGTATAAGACAGGCTAGAGTGGTAATCTGATTCTAATTTCCTTTAAATCTTTCCTAATTCATTTATCAGTGTAATATCAGTGTAATGCCCCATTAGCAGTGCCTGAAATAATGCAACTAACATATCATGGGTTTATTATTTTGCGTAAGTCCCAAACTGGAAGAGCTTTACTTCTATAGATAGTCTAATTAAAAACTCCAAATGAAATCTGTGATGCTTTTAAAATGAAGCTTTAGCTTCATGTATAAACATTGCTGATGCACAAACAGGTTTCATTTCCTATCAGATTCAGTGTTAACATTTTTTAAGCTTTTGTAATTGTGCTGGTTGTGGCTGGGGTAGAGTTAATTTTCTTCATAGTAGCTATTATGGGGCTGTGTTTTGGATTTGTGCTGGAAACAGTGCTGATAACACAGGGATGTTTTCGTTACTGCTGAGCAGTGCTGACACACAGTCAAGGCCTTTTCTGCCTCTCACCCCACCCCACCAGCGAGCAGGCT
>NW_008796078.1:2685026-2695698 GCF_000699145.1 Aptenodytes forsteri
ACACCTGCATGCTGATGGCAAGCAGCGAATGAATTCCTTTGCTTGTGCACGCGGCTTTTGCTTTACCTCTTAAACTGTCCTTATCTCAACCCACGAGTTTTCTCACTTTTACCCTTCTTATTCTCTCCCCCATCCCACCAGGGGGGAGTGAGCGAGTGGCTGGGTGGGGCGGAGTTGCTGGCTGGGGTTAAACCATGACAGTGAAATTGGAAAATGTGCAAGATGGCGACTACTGTTCTATACCAGGAGACTCCTTCAACTATGGCAGAGGCCTACAGAAAATTTCCTAGAAGAACAGAAATATTCCTAGAAAAAAATTCCTAGAATATCCTAGAAAGGTATCAGTGTGGCATTGACTGATATGCAATCTAGACCTTAGAAGATGTCCTGGAATTGTTGTGGTGAAGCCCATGAATGTTAGAGAAACTACTAAATTAGGGTAATCTATCTCTTGGTGTCTGCCAGGATGATCCCAACGCTGCTCTTGGTCATTTTGGTAGTTGAATAGTCTACCAGATGAGGACAGCTCAAAGGTGGTTGTTGTGGTTTAACCCGGCAGGCCGCTAAACACCACAGAGCCGTTCGCTCACTCCCCACCCCGCAGTGGGATGGGGGAGAGAATCGGGGAAAAAAAAAGTAAAATTTGTGGGTTGAGGTAAAGACAGTTTAATAGGACAGAAAAGGAAGGGAAAAATAATAATAATAATGATAAAAGAATATACCAAATAAGTGATGCACAAGATAATTGCTTACCACCCGCCGACTGATGCCCAACTAGTTCCCGAGCAGCGGTCGCTGACCCCTGGCCAACTCCCCCCAGTTTATATACTGAGCACGATGTCCCATGGTATGGAATGTCCCTCTGGCCAGTTTGGGTCAGCTGTCCTGGCTGTGCCCCCTCCCCGCCTCTCGCTGGCCGGGCACGGGAAGCTGAAAAGTCCTTGACTAGTGCAAGCACTGCTTAGCAACAACTAAAACATCGGTGTGTTATCAACATTATTCTCATCCTAAATCCAAAACACAGCACTGTACCAGCTCCTGGGAAGGAAATTAACTCTATCCCAGGTGAAACCAGGACAGTGGCTTAAAACTTCGGCATCTCAGAAAACTTGTTTCTTCAGCCAGACAAGTAAAACACGTGGGGCTTTGTTTCAGTATTTCTTGCCCCCATGTAATTACTGTTAAGCTAATATAGTCACCCTAGTGTAAAGCCAGTCCAGTCTAAGTAAGAACAATAGACAGTGATTGCCTTTGTGGCAGATGAAAACAAAACCTTGTTGCCATCCCAGTGCCTCAACTCTCAAGTTTCCAGTGAAAATCCCGGGGAAGCTCTGATATGCTATGTCAAAGGAGGCTCTGCCATCCCAGACCATGCATTTAATCTTGCAATTTTAAACAAAATTTCCACTTTTGCAAAGAGTGACATATATATGATAGGTGAAAATACACCATGAATTTCTAACCAGGCAGGTAGTATAAGGATATGTAGCATGTGAAAGTTTTGCTGTAATATTATAATGCTGAGTGTCTGTATTGAATCAGTTTGTATTGTTCACAAAAGATTCACTGCAGTAAGACACATCGATATTGATCATTCCCTGTTAAAGATCCTTCTGATTTTGCAGACTACCTCCTAATAGCCATCTTACATCTAAGCACAGAACTGAGGTTCCTGTTAAATGCCAACTAGGAACACTGCAGACAGCACGGAGCTGCTGCCCACACTGGGCGTGAAGCCATGCTTGAATGTGTTGTGGGTAAAGACTTCGTGAACAGGCCCCATGACTCCGTTACAAGAGCTGTGAAAATTCATAAACTGAAATTTTACAATATGCTTGCATACTGATCTAAATCAGCATACAGATCTGAACTGCAGATAAGACCCTTAAGCTACTGTTTCCTTTTGGCCATACATAGGAAATGACCAACTGATAGACGAATGACTAAACAAAGCATTAGTTATTTACGCACATATAAAGCTGACTTTCTAGGGCCCCTGACAACCACAGGAGACAGTGGTTGAATTTTACTATGTCTATTCTGCATATTCTAGCAAAAGCAATATCAGTTTTCTGCTTACTTAGTGCATACTTTCAATGAGTTCATCCTTCTACACAATAAATGGAAGATAGAGTGCCTACAGTGTGTGTGTGTGTATATATATATATTTATGGCTGAAGTAGCTAAATGCTCCACTTGCTAAACAGATTCTACTAGGAGACCAGAAGGCAGATTTGTGACAATGCAGCGCATTTTAAAAATAGCTGCAGACGCCAGTATTGACACTGTCGAACTGAAGCTGTACGACTGCACAGAGCCCCAGTAAAAAGAGAAACTGGCCTGCGTGGAGTAGTTTGAAGCTTTGGAGCCGTAACTCTGAAGTGATGCATTAGTATTAACAGGTTGACAGGAAGAGGTGACTCCGCCTCCTGTGAGGGAAGCTGTAGTCGCTGGCCACTCTTTTTGCTTAAATAAAAGAAAAAAAAAAGTTAATGTTTCTCTTTTTGTGAAAAGCAAGTACACATGCAATGTCTGTCCCTGGTATATTTGTCAAAATAAACTTCCTATACTCCGTGTTTTTCCCAAAACTTTTTGCAGCATGTGTAGATCATTTTAAAGCACGCTTATCTCTTCTCCCTGTGCTCGAAGGCCACATGTATCTGCGGAGACTGTATGTCACTTTCTTGAACCATGTGGACTCAGTAAGGAGATGCTGACAGTGCCCCGTCCAGACACTGTCTGTATTCAGAAGTGTTCTTGAAGAAGATAACTAGAGGTGAATTTTATAAAATCTAGCCATACAGTTTTGTCAAGTCAGAAACTATACGTAGTACCTGTGTTTATGGCTTACTGTTACTTAACAACTAACCACAGGCTGGTCGTAGATGTAATAAGAACTAGGCCACTGTGTTCTCAGAAGCAGCCATATTAGCCTGGAAACCTGCTTGTCTGTGGTAAGACTATGGCTAACGTTTGAGCGACAGCTAGCCATGAGCAAAATGAAAGCTTGCATCGAAGTTATTGTATGACTTTTGAAAACGGCACTTATGCTCTGAAATTACCTAACTGCTTTGGAAATGCTTGAACTGTAGTATTTGTCTACATACGTACTTTCTTAACTGATGGTCACACAGAAGAAGCTGAGACTCCTCAGACCATTTACAGTATCCTCCTTGCCTCTGAAATACCTTTTTTTGAGTGCTTGTCTCTGTTCTCAAGTATTAAATGCAGACTTCTCAGTAGCGTGTACTTGGGTTAAATGCAGATAGCATCTATTAAAGATGTCTGAAAATCAAACACAAAATAAATTGCAAGTTATCTCAAGGAAACCCAGCGTTTAAGACTGCATTTAAAAGATTCTGCATTTAAATAAAATTAAGAAAATATTACAGGTTGGGGAGGCATTGAGATATCAGAAATACAAGACCCTGAGACAGCTGCATTTCAGTGGAGGACCGGTGCTTACAACAGAATAGATTCAAAGACTTTGTGCACATAACATTTATATTTGTATGTTTTTAATATGTGGGGGTTTTTTAAGTTGGTAAGTAAAGCCAATTGCTAGTGACAACTGGCAAAGCCAAATTGTCTTTAAATGAAAAATCGTATCCTGCTGACAAAAATTTTATCTCAAATACTGTTCAGAACTGTCGTCTGTTTGAGTATTTGAAAGCAAACATTCAGAGCAGATTATGTCATACTAAGTGCCAGATAGATACTATTGTGAATGTATCTTTTTTTTCTAGTAAATGTAGTACTTGTGAAAGATTCTAGAGTCATGGTTTTGGAGGCTGAAATATTTTAGCCATTAGGGTTATTGTGCTGCAAGTTTATTTCCCTGCACTACCCATCTGCCAATTGAGGGACCGTCAAGAAGGCTCAGCAAGCAGCTTATTCTCTTTATTTGTTTGTTCCTTGCTTTGCCCTATGAAATAGCATCAAATGAATCAATCCAGCTATCAAAAATGGTGCTTTTTATGATGAGGATACTTTTCATTTCCATACTCTCTATATTCATCTTTCTGCTAAGTGGCCATCAAAAGGAGACAGTTAAGGATATGCTTTACAGGTTCTGGTGTGATACTCTTTCAGCCATGAAAACCAATATATCACATGTAAAGGTTCCAGTAAAATCAGCTAACAAATGTGTGCGAAGCTCTCTTATTGTGAAGAGCTGCTAACTGTGGTTGTGGGGAAAAATAGCATCAAGCTCACTGTACAAATTATGATATCTTTGGAGTTTTTGTTGGGTTTTTTTTTACAGAAGCTGGGAGCTGGCTTTAAAGATCATGAACATGTTCCACAATTCATCCAAAGGAAAATGCTCAGTATCAGTGCATATAGAAAATGTAGTAAAAAACATCCCTTTATATGGCTGATTTAATTTTTATTACTTAGTTATGTTGCTAATACCAAAGATAGTTCGAAAATGCTTTCAAAGGAAGAAGGAAGTTCAGTATTTTTTCCTGTGCCATCACCTCCTCTGTTGTTCCTTCTTCTGTGACCTTGGTGCCGTCTGTTACACAGTACAAGTACTTGATGTGAGAACTCCACAATTTGTAATCTGGATGATCTTTGGAGTACAAGTAGCAAGTGGGAGAAGAACTGTTACTTCGATGGCATTAAGCAGCGTCTTGCTGCATATGCTGGCCTTTGCAATATTTACCACTGGTGCACTCAGTGGAAACACCAAGTCATCATAAGTCGGCTTAAAGATATTTGCCTATTACTAACAGAAGGCATAAAAGAAAGACCGGAAGATACATTCAGAACAGAACCTCCTTGGCCAACTGTGGTTGGAGCTACTTTTGCCAGAACAGCTGGAATTGTTTTAATTGTAGGTCTTATAATCATCATTGTAATTAGCTGCTGCCTCTTCTGCAGAGAAGGAAAACACGCTGGCCATTTAAACACCTCAAATAAAAAGGCCAGAAAAACTATCATTATTCATGGACTGCAAATGAACTACTTCTGCTACTTCTGGTAACAGCTGTTGGAAGACACCCCGATAACAATACTTTACATTTATCAGCCTTTCTTGTTCTGTTGTTTGCACTGTGCTTTAACCCTGTGGTTTATGGTTAGCAAAACAAAGAGCTGCAAACCAAGCTATTCAACCAGCAAAGACTTGGTGCGCTTACTCACCACATAGCAAACAGTAATGACAAGCAGCTATTTAGTTTACCAACTTAGGTGACTGATCCTAGATGTAAAACTCTAGCTCTTCCACCTTCTAAGAAAGTACGGTCATCAGCACTGTAAAATAAAGAAGAAAGCCTCGGATACTCCTGCACAAAGTGTTTTTGTGACACTGGTTGGAACTTAAAGGAAGTTGAACTGTTTGACTTTAACAATTTTCAGATCCTTGTTATTATGGCCACACTACTATGAAGCTTACTATGAAACAAGATCAAGCAGAAGACTGACTGTGAGTTGTCATGTGAAAATGCTCAAGGTTTGCCAAAGGAGATCTAAAACAGGATTTATTTTCAAAGAAATGGAAGCCTACTTTCACTGGGCTGTAGTAGAAGTGATGATTATAGAGAATACAGTGGAATCCAGCTGCAGGTAACTATTGTTAGATAGGAACATGAAAGCAGTAAAGTAAGTTGGCAAACTCGGCCTTTCCAAATGCAAAATCAACTTGCAGAATCAAGTACCGGAATTGTTTTTAATATTTGAAAAGATGTACACTATTTTCTCTTTACTCATTACATTTAGAACAATGAAGTTTTATTAAGATTTTAGGGGTTTTGTGAATTTGTCCCTTTTGCTGTTGAATTCTGAAATACATCAAAATCGGGAATACGAATCCTTTATTTATTTATTTAAAGCAATGAGTTCTTGATCTAACAAGGCTGATACATTGTTCTTGTAGGACCTCTAAAAGTGACTGTACTTCAGGGAAGGACAGACATATTTTTTATGTCTTGCTTCCCCACATTGACTGTATCCCCTGAAAAGTCTAGAGGTTGCCTTTTGGAGTAAGGTAAAGCTAATCTTTGAGGTTTTGTTTTTAGAGAGGCTACCTAGACATAGACATTTGAAAAACGAGAGTAATTTTTGTTGAAAATTTTTCCAGCATTGCCAACCCCAAGAGACCCATTCATGAGTACGTACACCAGAAAATGAATTTCAGCTTTTAAATTCTTATAAAATGAAAGCAAAGCTGGTGTTCACCTGCCTTTTAACATTTAACCTTTTAGGGTATGCGTGCTTTTAGCTTTGATATACATCTGTGAAACTAGAAATTATTTTAAAATAAATAAATTTTAAAATAAAAGCTAATATTCTTCCTAATAATAGGATCCTGGAATCCTATCCCATGATGCTGTGATGAGGAACAAAAGTTACACTGTACTTCAGGATAAAATGTCAGTAACTGCTGCATCATTTAACCTTTTAGGGTATGCGTGCTTTTAGCTTTGATATACATCTGTGAAACTAGAAATTATTTTAAAATAAATAAATTTTAAAATAAAAGCTAATATTCTTCCTAATAATAGGATCCTGGAATCCTATCCCATGATGCTGTGATGAGGAACAAAAGTTACACTGTACTTCAGGATAAAATGTCAGTAACTGCTGCATTACTGTATGATTCACTACATATTTATATGCTTAACTTGTGACATTTAAATTTGAAAGCAGTGGCCCTGTGTATGTGATCTTACTTTTGCAGATCTAACAAGCAGATGAAAAAGAGAAGAAGAAAACTGCTTATTTAGCAGTGAGTCTAGATGAACCAATGAGATCCTCCACTGAAACCTAAAGTACAAAAAAAATGAGGAAGTGTGAGCCCAACCACTTGCCAATTTCTTCCGTGACCAGGCGGCAGATAAGCTGTTTTCAGCCTGGCATTTATTTTAGCTTAGTATCATCATAAGTACAGCACGATTTGCACAGGAACTGAATACTAAAGCCAGCTGATAATGAGCCTCACTTTGCCAGTTGGAATGAGCCCTGAATTTTAGGTATGATGGGGAAAAAAAGGTTTCCTGCCTCACGGTATAGCGTAAACAGAGAGAATGGTATCCAAGTAATGACTTGGAGAAAAAATGGCCTGAGGTTTGCGTGTAAGCTGAGCCCTGCTCGGAGGCTAGTGCTGCCTGGTGCCTGGCAGGCACCTGCCCGGAGCTGCCAGCCCAGTGCCGCTCGCTAGTGCCCTTGTACAGCCAGCACGAAGGGCCGAGGGCTGGGCTACTCCGGGGAGCCTTTCAGAGTGCTGTGGGACTGCGCTTTCCTCCGTGCTTCTTTAAACCTAGAGTTCGGTGAGCCCTGCTCGGAGGCTAGTGCTGCCTGGTGCCTGGCAGGCACCTGCCCGGAGCTGCCAGCCCAGTGCCGCTCGCTAGTGCCCTTGTACAGCCAGCACGAAGGGCCGAGGGCTGGGCTACTCCGGGGAGCCTTTCAGAGTGCTGTGGGACTGCGCTTTCCTCCGTGCTTCTTTAAACCTAGAGTTCGGTGAAGAAAACATCACAGGGTGTCAGAAACAACGCAGCAACTCTGAAGTGTACATTCGCACCTACTATACATGTCTTCCAGAGATAAACGCATTTCAGCATCACTGAAATGCTACGTAAAAATATGATAAGAAACTATATAATGATACCATACGTCCATGTTAGCAATGGAAGTTAAAAATTATGTCAGACAGATAGTAGAAAATAAAACAACAAAGATGTGGGTTTTAATTACTAATTTTTTTTTCACCATAAATAAATTGAAGTGCTGCTTTTCTTATTTCATCCTGTTATGCACAGTGTTGAAACAGGGGAGGAGAGAGAAGGTGAGAAGAGTCCTGTTATAGGGAGGTGGGGAAAGTCCAAGCTGATAGATGGAAAAAAGTGCTGTCTGCTTGAAGATTTGAGTTACACAGTATGAAGCGGTCCGTTCTGAGTATCACTTAACTGCATTGCAAATACAGTACCAGATTTAGAATTACCGCAAATTGAAACCTGAGTAGTGGTGGAAACTCTCATCTCTACAGAACTTTGGCGACACAAGTAGAGTGATCGAGGGGGTCTCCCTTCTGAGTGTCTTGTTCACAAGCGCTTGTTGCCCTGGCAAAGAGTCTTTTATGTCCTAGATACCAGGAAGCAGTTCTCGGTTTTCCCTTCCTATGGCTTCTTTGGGGTTACGGCCCTAGGAGCAGATGGTCCTAAGTTCAGTCACTAGTGCAGATTTATGGTGGCTGTTAAAACCATAGTAATTTCAGTATCTTTTAAAGGCAGAGTTTACAGTTAAGTTAAATTCCAGGTGGTAAACCTTTAGGTAATACCAGATTTTGACAGAGTTTTATCATTAGTAAGGTGATTATAGACCACAAGCTAAGCGACCACAGACCTTTTCAAACAAGTATGCTCAGCAGGTTATGTTTAACAAGGTGCTAAACATTCCAGAAGCATCAAATCCTTTTTTCCAATAGAGCTCCTCCTAATGAAAGTAAGTGGTAATGCCAGTGGAATTTTTGTCAAGGTGCTCATTAGGCAAAAGCGAATGAGGGATGTAACTAATTTCTGACTTTTTCCCCTTGTCACACATGAGAGTTCTAAAATTGCTACTTTTGCTTTGTTGTATTTTTATGCTTTAGCTGTTTTGTCCCTGCTCTTCCTCTGCATTTGTCCGGACATTGGTCCATTTTATAGCAGCAGAGAAGCTCAAACAGCAGGAGCAGCCAACCTGGTTTCCCACAGTGAATAACCACAGGCTTGAACCTATATGCCACGTAGAAAAGAGGGACATAGAGACTGATTGTCCTTGTTCTGATCCTTTTCCCTTTGGTGGATTATGATTGTTATTGCTGGTTTTGATGTATTCATATATTCTCCATTGTTAATGGAGAGGATGTCTTCTGACAACTTATACATAGGATTTCAGAGTGATGACGGCTGTAGATGGGTTATCATCTCAGAGAACGTAGATAGAAACACCTTGGAGTGTATCTTCGAGCTTGCCTTTGCTACAAACGTTCTACTGGCCTGCAAAGCTTTTCAACAGTAGTTCCAGGAAGCTCTCTCAGGCAATGTGGTTTTGCCCACATGTAAAGATAGGTTGGGAGATTTTACACATGCTGATTGAAAACAGTCCTTGGGTCTAAATAGGGTGGAGGCTAGTGTGATGCCCATGCGCCATGTAGGGGAGCAATGACTGTGCAGAAACGGGGGACAGGATGGAGCGGAGGCCCCATAGCTCTCGCCTGTTCGGACACTGTCATCCTTGATAAGTCCACCTCTGCCACACCTCCCGCAGTTCTGAGGCCTAAACTTATGTCAAGGGCCTAAAGACCCAGCCAAGGGCTTATCTACCGAGACCGTGCGGCAACAAAAGCATAAAGGACGCAGACTGGAGGAGGGTCTCGGGAGCTCCCTCTCAGCTGGACTGAGATCCCCGAACCGTCTGTGACCACCGGCTTGATCCTTATCGACAGGTCGTATCACCCTCCCTGTGTACGTAGTTGTGTCGTGTTATGTGTTACTATTTCGTGAACCTGTATGCTTGCTTAAGGATTCTGGCTCTCATAATAAACTGTCACCATATAGTACCCGCCTGACTGTGGAGTCTGAGTAGTGGTCGTTTTCCCCCGCTTCTTCTGGTACTATACGGTGCATGACAGTAAAAATTGGCGTAGTCGGCAGGATTTGTCATCCAGTACACTGGTGGGTCCAGTGAAAGTACTACGGACAAATCAGAACTGCGATTCAAGGCTCAAGCCCAGCCGCCCCCAGCCCCTCTGTTATCTGAGGATCCACTGGAAAGCAAGGGGGTTTTAGTCTTGCCAAACTGTTAAAATGACCACATCCTTAAGCAACCTATTGCAAAGGTTCAAGTGTAAACCCTCGGAGCAGGGCTTAGACTGGGCCAAGCCAAATTGGAAGGACGAACAGAAAGTAGTCCAGAGAATTGAGCAATTACACAAGGAACAGAGGTACAAGAAGGGAAAGGGAAAAGGAAAAGGGGTCGTTCGTGCAGTTTTGGGTGCCTGTCTAACTTGTCTAACTTGTGCCCAAAAGGAGCAGAAAGAGGACTCTAGCCCATACCGAACGGTTAATGCTGAGTTGAATAAAACCAAAATCTCCTTGCTAACTGATGAGCTTAATCAGGAAAAAAAGTAGTGGTCGGACTATCAGGCCGAAGCGAACGAACAAAGGAGGTATAGGCAAACCTCCAAATAGGGTTGGAGGCAGCTAACCGTACGCTACGGCAAGAACTAATGAGTGTGGAAAAAGAAAGAGATGATTGTAAACCGGCACTAGCGGAAGCGGAGGCTTGCAAATAGCGGCTCCGAGAAAAACTCCATTTCCTATTGGCACAAATTCCAATAACTAGTAATAAAACAAAAATTCAGAACCTAGTGTACTGTTGCAATCCCGAGATGTGGGATGGTGACATTTGGGATTCTAGCGAGGAAGAAGAAAGGGAGAGCCCGTTTTTCGCCACCATGCCCGGACCAGAAAATCATTCCCTTACCGCTAGGATAGCTCATTGGGCCTCCGGGGGAACACCCTCTACCCTCTAGTAAAAACCGAGGAAACAGATGGTGGGGGCGGAAATGCCAGGGTGTTTACAACCCGAACCATCCCATGGTCCCCGTCCGAATTGGCTAACCTGCAGGAAAAATATTCCCGGAAGCCACATGAATCAGAAGTGGAATATTTGTGGAGAGTATCCCTAA
>NW_008796078.1:2700019-2700880 GCF_000699145.1 Aptenodytes forsteri
GGTGTTTCCAGTTTCCACGGACCCCAGGATCCAGTTGTCCGTGGCCAGGCTGGTCATACCACTACAATTATGTTAGCGCAAATTGTATCTGGTCTGCTTATTTCTGGGCATCTTTGCGGGCATCTAGCGGAGATCACCCTTGGGATCCCCTAGATGCCAAAGTCGAGTTTGACAAACCACCTACTTTGCCGCTGTGGGAATGTACAAAAATACTTAACTGTTCCAACTTTGAGGATTATTTACCATATGTATGGCAGACTGAAGCCTTAGTAATTGCTTTTAGGCAAGCTTGCTTGTGCTACAACTATACTATTCCTATGCCAAATACCTAAAAAACAAATTTGCCTGGGAAGTGAAAGATTATTCCGAGAAGACTCATCGAATCCTCACCTGGTGGATCTTTCCCTCATTCTAACCTGCTGAGAGCCGGTGCTTATATCATCCCACCAAGCAAGATCATGTATAGACAAAGCTCAGGGTACGACCACTCATCCTGTACTACAGCCTGGTTTAGTAGCCCTAAGGACACAATGTGGGTCTGCTCTGATGGAAATATGTACTCACATATCCAACCTCAAAAACATGCGGGTTTGCAGTGTGGACTGGGCATCCCCTCAATGTCCCCCACTAAAATAGCCAATTTCAGCCACCATAGACGACAAAAACGGTCTGCTGACCATCCTGGAACTGCTGAGTTGAGTTATATTGACTCATGGAGAATCTCAAACTACTCAGTAACTTTAGGAATACGATCAATATTTATGCCCGGATCCTTAATTAGAACTGACCAATATGCAATTGAAAATCTAACTTGGCAGGTACACCTGTTTTAAAAGGGAACAAAACCAAGTTTTGGGGCTA
>NW_008796078.1:2701790-2726613 GCF_000699145.1 Aptenodytes forsteri
CCATATAGTACCCGCCTGACTGTGGAGTCTGAGTAGCGGTCGTTTCCCCCCCCTTCTTTTGGTACTATACGGTGCATGACAGCTAGACAGCGGTTTAATAGACCAGCGAATATGTTCTCTTCCACAGGAGCTGACGTCTGCCGGCAGTAACTGCAATCATGGGATTAGTTTTCCAAATTTTATGTACTTCAGGAGAAAGCATGCTTTTATATATATATTTACCTTTTAGTGTTTCTGCTCTGAAGTAAAGCTGGCATCATGTATATCGTGAGTATTCCCTCTCAGTGTCTTCAAATCAAAAGGTGATAGGTTTTGGTGATAACGTCTCGTTTTCTGTATTCGCAAGCACAGTGAGTAGTGTGGTCTCTGACAGCGAAGCAGTGTGATTTTCAGTGCCTTTTTCATTGGTAACAGAGATTCTGGAAATCAAGTTATGCCCTTACTGGTGTATGTTCAGCCTGGCTTCTTAGGCCTAGAGCTTCAGTAGCACTTACAGTAGGACCGTACTGACATCACTGAATTTGCAGTGATGTAACAGATTGAAATTCAGCTTGAGAAAGAAGGAAATAGATTCTCAGCTGAGTAAAGAGAAGTTGAACTTACATGATTACTTTCCAAAACAGATTCACTCGCAGCATTAGATGTTTCCAACAAAGCTGGTTAGCACATTGCTGGCAAAAGATTTTGTGAGCGTGTTTTGCTTGGATTGTTCTGCTTTGTCAGTGTGGCTTGGAACACAAAGGCTATTGTTTAAAAAAAACATGAATGTTAATTTGCATTCCGTTGCTCGTTTATTATACAGGGTGTGGAAAGAAAAAGCCAGCTCTGATTTAAAAAAAAAAAAATGCATTGTTTCCTTTTCCCTTTCTTCTTCCTTGTGCCTGGTTCCCCTTTACTTTAATGTTTCTTCTCCAGAGTACGCTCTTTGAGACAGTGAGTGTCCTCTAGCACTTCTAGGCAAATCATAGATAAATACATCCACAGCTGTTTCTGTAGAATAGAATAGAATAGAATAGAATATTTCACTTGGAAGGGACCTACAAAAATCATCTAGTCCAGCTGCCTGTAGATCATCTAGCAGAGCTATATAAATTTAAAAATGAACTTAACTTACAGAATCAATTCTATAATGATGTCTGTGAGCGGTGACACTTGCACTTGCAATACTCTGAAATTAGGAGGTAATTGCCGTATGAAAATCCATATCCATATCATTCCAGAAAACTCCAGGTGTAGTTTCAGAAGTGGCATAGACCCGCTGCCTGTAGATCATCTAGCAGAGCTATATAAATTTAAAAATGAACTTAACTTACAGAATCAATTCTATAATGATGTCTGTGAGCGGTGACACTTGCAATATACCTGCTCTGAAATTAGGAGGTAATTGCCGTATGAAAATCCATATCCAAGCTATTCCAGAAAACTCCAGGTGTAGTTTCAGAAGTGGCATAGACCCCTGCCCACCACATCTGCCACCATCCATTGATTCTCAACCCTGAGCCACGTGCTCCAGCTGCCTCCATAGCCCCGGTTCTAGTGTTCATATAGCAGTGTGGTGAGATGGATGAGCTCACTAATATAACCAGAGATAACCTTACCCAAAGAGGGTTAGTTTTCAGTTGAACTGGTGAGCTGGCCTGACTCAGCTTGCAGCCTCACAAGCACTAAGGCTAGCGTAAGGAGGGTGGGAGGAACAGGACACAAGAAAGGGGAAAGAGTAGGACTGCCAGGGCGCTGAAGGCACTAATAAGCCTTTATTGGCCCCACCTTGGGCCTCCCCCCACACCTCTGCCCATGGGCCCAGGGTCTCTAAGTTCAGGTGTACCTATTTCTACCACAGCTATGCCTTGTGCCTGTCTGTAGATCTGTTGATCTGGGTCATTGTGGGCTGTCCCGACCTCAGACCTGTGGACTGACTTCCCAGCCTGGCCTTGGCTCTCTCCTGTCGCTATGGACCTGCCTGTTGATCATGAGGCTGGGCCTCATCCTGGCCTGTAGACTGGCTTGACCTCAGCCCTGCTCTGGCACCATGGGCCTGCCTGGCCATCACAGGGCTGTGTCTGACCCTGACCTGCAGACTGACTTCTCAGCCTGGCCTTGGACCTTCCTCATTGCCAGGATGATCTGGTTTGACCCGGGCTACCACCCCTAGCCTGCCCTGCTCCCTTATTTGAGGACAGGAGGATAGTGTCTGGTGAGGCCTCTGCTCTGCTTGCTGTGATGTATCTCCCTGTCCCTTAGGGAGCAGCCAGCCCTCGCTGCTCCCTGACAAGGACCAGGCACTGATAGCAGCGTGGTCTCTGGCTGGCTGCTACCAGTCTAAACTAATTACAAGACTGTGTTAAGAGGTGGCAGTAACAATGAAGATGTTGTTAGGTCTTCCAGGAGCTGCTTCCCAAAAGAAGCAGTCCTGCCTCTTTCCCAACCACAGCTACTTGTTCCCACCCCTCTTCCTTGTGCCAGCACAAAGGTTTGTGCAGCAAGGCAGTGAACCAAAACAAACAAAAGGAATGAAGTTGGTTCTTGAAGAAAACAAGGCATGGATTTCCTGGGGCAGGAACAAGCACCTAGTGTTGAGAAGAGTGGCTGACACAGCTTCAGCTTCCAGTGTTTGTGGAAGTCTGGCTGAAAGATCGCCAAGGTTAGGGGTTTTACTGTGATCATACCAGGTCTGTCTGGGATCCTGGGAATTTGTGTGGTTGGCCTAGGCTGAAGTGAGAGATGGCATGTCTTCCTTTCTGTCACTACCCAAACTAGCTCAGGCACGAAGGTGCTGCTGCAGTTACATCCTGCAACTGGCAATGTAGATATAGCTGTGGTTGTCGAGGCCTTTCTTACATAAGTAAACAAAGCAGCAAACATATTCATCTAGACCCAAAGGTGCTGGGCACAGGGTTTACCTCCAGTTCATACTGAATGAGGAGAGGGTCAAGCCTAAGTGTTCTGTGCTTGACTCTGCCACCGTAGTTGTGTGAGGATCAGCCCATTTAGTACTGATCGGTTGGTTTGGCTTTTTCTACTGCCTAGTACTTCTATTGTTCTTTTCAAATGTCATCTTCTGTCAGAATCAGCATGGAAGTAATGTCATGACTGGTAGGTATCTGAACCAGCAGTGTTCAGAAGATGCTAACTTCTGAAATCTTTAACCCACTAAGTGAAATCTCCAAGAAAAAGCTCTCACCATTGACCATACTTGCAGCAGGGAATATAGTGATTAGCTGGAAATGGAGACTAAGCCATGCTCTTGATCATTGAGAGCATGATCATCATCTTGATCATTAAGATCTCTCCGGATCTGGATTTAGGCATGCTGAGGAAGCTTGCACTGCAGTTGATTACTCTGGATCTGCTTCATGTCTTTAGTATCCAGCTCTTATGTTATGCTAACTTAATTTTTATTAAATGAGGAAGGAGGGAAAGTTTTCATAAGAACTGATAAAGCCAGAACTGCCCACCAAATAAAAGGTACCATCAACATAAGCGGGTAAGAAACCTTTAAGACTAATGAAGAGAGAAAATGGTAATCATCAAGAATTTATTCAGCATGTTATAGGTGAAAAATACATTTCATAAATTACTTATTACTTGTTGGATATTCATAAGAGAACATTTGCTTTCTTCTGCCATTAATACTGAGGAATCTGTTAAGGACTTAATTAAAATTATTTGCTTTGGCACTAACAAGATACATTTGCATAAAGATTGTGGTATTCTAGAAACTTCTGAAGTTCCAGAATTTATCAAATATCATGGACATATTAGGAATCATTGAAAAGGCAGTCTAAGGGGTAGTAAAACCAAGCAGGCATGTGAAACTGCCAGTGTAAGTTAAGGAGCAAGTAATGAATGGTATCAAGGGTGGAAGAAAGACTAAGGATTATTTTTGTCTGGAATAGAGTCCCTGATGCTTGGTAAAGATGAAACTGTTGTACATATTGTTGTGAACTATATTAAATCAGATTAAGATGAATGAGTGCCAGATTATGCGTTTTCCAGGATACTCAGTAAGGAAAGGAAGCCAAAACAGCTGTTAAATGTTTTTTTTTCCAAGAGCTGAAAGTGTTGAAGGAGATTGGAATGATACTTGGAGAGACATTTTATTATTTTAACTGTTCCGCCCTTCCTTCTATATCCAGCTTGACGTTTTAAAGAAAAGTGGATACAGTCATGCTGTCCTCTTCTTTGAAGTCATAAATAATGTGAATAACACAGATGATTGATTCAAGCCTAATGGCCATTACTTCAAATAGCCTCCACTTTTAGATTTGCAGCTGAGTAACCCAACATAACCAGTAAGAAATTCTTGGTGCTTATGAATGATCCTGCAAAGGTCCAGTGAGAATTACAAATTAAAAGAACAAATGAAAGAAACTTACCTGCTGTTAGCCTACAACACTATTTCCTTGTCTGGTCAGCACTTCCTCAGAGTAATTATATCATGGTTTTGGAAGCCTTTTATGTTTGTATCTGACATCCCACTTCCATTTGCCTGACAACAATTCTTCTTGGTTGGGATAACCCACTTGTGCACATGGTTCTGGGTTCTGTTCCTGAGTGAATCACTTAACCTCTCTGCCTTTTTCTCTTTTCATCCATAAAATTAGCATAATAATGCTAATTTATCACAGGCTATGGTTAGGCTCAATTAACGTTTGTAATGATCTCTGAGATTGTTGGATAAAACATGCTGTAAAAGTGTATTATTATTGTTAATAGAGCCTTTTGTACAACTGCACTCTAACAAAGCACTACCGTTGCTCACTAGCTTTAGTCCTAAAATTTAACTGAAATTCCTAAGGACTTAATGGGATACAACTTTCCGTTAGTGTGTCCATTTCTCTTCCTGACTCATTCATACCATCAGAAGAACAGTTTCAGTTCTGAAATATGGAAGAGCTGCAGAGTTTGTGCGAAGAGAAATGATGTAATTTCTTAAGTGACCTAGGGCTGAAAGCCTTTTAAACAGGCCCTCATTTACACTGGCCTCAGTTCCGGCTGAACTAGTTCAGACTTCAGGGAGCTGCGATTTGTAGAACAGCTTTCTTAAAATGAGGTATGTGTCTAGTTGGGAATATAAATAGTCCTTATCCGTGGAAATGACGGCAGTGTAAGAGTGGCAGTAGACAAATCTCAATCTATACCATTGGAGGAAAAGATCAGTAGTCTGGGGTTCATAGTTAGCGCTCTTGGGTTTTGGTTACACATACCAGGTTAACAGTTGGAAGACAAAGGCTTAGAACTCCCCTCCCATTTGTCAGGAGCAGATGAAAAACGAAGGAACAAGCTTCACAACTGGACTGGTTGGGAGAAACGGTTTGAGCAGATCTACTGGCCTCAAAGAGCAGCCCATACTTAGCAGCACAATGGATAGCTGAGCTTGAGCAAGTAAGCTTGAAATGGATTTTTTGTTGCTTTGGTTGTATATTTGTTAGACTGTTTGGAGCTGTGGGACAGTCATCTATACACATGGGTTTAGGAAGTGAGATTTCTCTCTCCTATTATGTGACATTTGATTTTATCAAATGCTAAACAGTTTTCTTGGAGCTTCCAATACATTTTCTCTTCTGCTGACATACTTCAGCTTCCTACCCCTGCTTGTTCTGATACTTGTATTATTCAAAATTGATTTCTTAATATTTTTAATAATGAGAAATGTGTGTTATTCTCATCCTGTCTGTTCTTCAAAATAGCTGAATAGTCCCTACTCAAACTTCATGGGGATAAAAAAAGGTCAATAATTGAGAGAGACCATGTCCACAAAACTGATCCTGCTTAAAGTCGTGTGTTTTAGAAGTAACTTTAATCAGGAGTTTATGAAAGGAAATTTTCTGCTGATTTACTTTTAAGAAGATGTAAAATGGCTGAACTTTCTTTTGCAAAGAATAGATTTTATGTTGACTGCTCTGAGAAACTTCCTTTTTTTCAACCTAATTCTTATTGCCCTTCTTGTCTACTGTCTAGTAGTAATAAGAACGATTTGGCCAAAATGCCTGTATCTCTCTCCAGGATGTTATGGGACTAAGTGAAGCCTCTTTCCGTATCAAATCTTTGAGTCTGTTACTCTCTAAATGAAAAGTCTGTCCCTTAAAACCGGAGGAGAAGAAATCGGTGATGTGAACATGGAAGTGCCGATCAACATGAGGGAAGCACAGGAAAAGCGTAGGTATGGGCGTCAAGCAAGATGTGCCATTTAGTACAGAGAAAAATAAGATTGCTAAGAACAGAGTAAAAATACAATACCTGGATTCACTAATCAGGTAAATTAGCTAGGAGTGATAGGAGACAGAAATCTGAAACCTTTGGCATAGTGTCTGGCAGCAGTTTAGAAAGCAAATAGGGCCTTAGGAGGTATAATTAGAGGGAGAGACCATGCTCATCAGTAATTAAAGCACTATTCAGAGGAAAAGCACGACAAAGCCACTTGTTATTGCTAACTATTTTGAGTGACATGTTACACAGACAGCACAGAAATACAACCTGTAAAGGTGAGTGCAAATATCTATAAAGGCGTCACTTTCTTCAGATTCTATAGATGGATTTACAGTTTTTAAAGACATTTTCTTTGCCATTTGTTTACAGTGAATCGCAGGTGTTCTAATCCTTAAAGATTCTATAGTTTGTAGAGTACTAGACTATAAGTGGCTGTTAGAAGCGTTCCACAAAAAAGCATATACAGCACCTCGATATATCTTAATACATGACTTGTCTGTGATTCTTCAGTTTAGGCAAGCCCATGCTTTTTCATAATGCAGATTCATAACACATTGATACAATGCAGTATATCAGAATACATTTAATAATATTCAGGTATTTGCTATTTTCATAGAATATCTGTATTTGCCTTTTATAAGAAGAATTGCCTTTAAATGCTGCTCTGCTTTTAATTCAGTAGTGCTGAAAAACATCCCCATCTAACAGGAATAGCAAGAGTTTGAACTTGCATCGTAGACCACTTAGATATTATTTTCGATGGCCTGTTTATGTGAGTGTGGCAATTAAGAATGAAGGTCTCTAAATCATGTATAGGAATAACTAAGAACAACTGTTTTCTGTCCCAGCAAATAATGAAAGAATTTGTTTAGCCATACAGAGACACAAAAGGAATTGTGGGAAAGCCTGGGAAAACTGTCAACATGCAACTGATTTAGTCTATCCTTGGGGCAACTTGAGCTAGATTTGTACACCAATGGAGGTCCAGGGCATGTTAGCTGGATCAGTGCTTTACTTTGGCTCTAGAAAGGCAAACTGTTGAGGTTCTATCATCAGTCCTTTTTTTCCTTCCCCCCCCCTTATTTTCTACAGCCTAAAACCAACTAGTTGAGGTTTCACTACTGAAGGAAGTAGCTTCTAAGTCACGTAGTGAGCAGTAGGATTTTGGACGGAAGGCATTTGACCAGCGAGCTCATTGTTAGCCTGAATGTCTGGGTATATGGATGCTTTCCTGAATGTGAGTGTTAGGTCAGAGAATTTAGTTCATGATCAAGGGTGTGTTTTTTCTTTTCCAAAATAACTAATTTCAAAGTGAGTATTCATCAATAAGGTGGTTTTTGCAATGGCACTAGTGGAATGAAGAGACAAATATAATTGATGCAGCTAAATTCAGAGGCTGAAACAGTCATTCCAAGAGCAGGTTTGTTGAAAGGCTGTAGCTGGTCCTGGTATGCACTTTTGGAAACACCCACCCTGGATTCCCAGCTGTGCTTCATGTCCCCTTGTCATTGCTTTGCAGGGACACAAGAACAGTTGACTACAGTTTCTTGAGGGCTGGGATTGATTCTACCCTTTGTTTTCTGTATGTTGCTCGTTTACTTGACAAATAAGTACTGAGGTGGGAATGAACCCAAGCGGATGTATAGCTGTTCATTCATTTGTATATTATTAAGCATAACTCCCACATCCAGGGTGTCCTCTATAGCTAGAGGGACAATTTATTCTCTTGGTCCAGCTTGGGCCTGTGTTAATAAAGACAGAAGTGAGCTGATCCATGTAAAACTGAAAGTGTTTGTCACTTTTTTCTCAAAGTCTGCTAGTCTTCCAGATATTTACTGCTATAAGGTTGGTCCTTGGCAGAGGTCCCAGTCTACCAGACTGCCCTCATGTATTTCCTTCTTAGGATTACAAGGTGTGGCAATACTTTCAGACAAAAATCAGTACAGTTCTAGGGACTTTATGTGAGTCGTTCTTTCCACACCCTATCTCCTTTTGCTTCTGCTCTCCAAATGGTCAGTCTGGAGGACTAGGACTTTTCCGCTAAGAAACTATATACCACAAGGTGGAGGCTGCAATACAAAGCGACATTGGGACTCCTCATTCCTCACCAGTTTTGATAAGCTATAGTATGTGAGGAGAGATTAGATGTTGTTGCCCTCGAGTGGTGACAAATAGAGGAAGAGGAAGTATGTTTACAAGTAGGAAGCTTGAAAGCGGGAAAGGTTACAGCGCAAACGGCCTGCGAGATCCCGTGAGGATACTTGAAATAGCCTCACTTTAAGCTGATGGAATGAAGAACTGAGACAAGCTTATAGCATGGGCTGAGATAGTCCTGACCCAGCAGAGGCAGGGAATTTTGTAGTCAAGAATCAGGAGAGCCAGTGCCTTGGAACTATAAGAATTTTGGCACAAATCAGGTTAGAGCTTAAATCCGAGTTTCTGACTGAGAAATACCATACAGAGTGAATACATCTCTACCTTGAAAATTTGGGCCTATTTTGTGCAACCTACAAGTGCAATTTTTTAAATTTATTTATTTTCTATGCCATGTATCCCGCAGCTGTAGAAGGGCCCTGAATCTGATTTCTGAACTGAAGTTATGTTGAGTCTGAAGCAAAATCATTGCAAATCTAAGCCTGGAAGATTATTACTAAGCACTGAAAATGACTTATTAAAGCAAGAGATATGCATAAAGATTTGGACAAGCTCACTCCCCTGTTCATTGTGAGATGTTTATTCCTCTGCTGTGTTCACTGCCAGCAGGCTTTTAATATTTCCTAAATCACACAACCCAAAACACCTTGCTGTGTCTCTCCCAAAACAGTACTTCTCTGGGAGAATGAGAATGCTAACCTCAAGAATGCAGGAACAGATATATTTGTTGTGAGACTCCGCTGAAGTCTGTCTTTTGCTGAAAATCATTGTCTTTAAACAAACCTATCACTTGGTTCCAAAATTGTAATATCACACTTTCTCATAAACCTAACAGACTGCTATATAAGGCCCAAATCTTCCCTTCTTGAAATCCATAGGAGCTTTGCCATGGTTTAAAACAGGGCATGACTAGCTTGATAGTACACATTTGACTAAGAGATGAACATTAAAAAAACCCTCAAAATGAATCCATACTTAACATTCTTAATTTAAAGTTGATATATGGTGGCATGTACAAAATCAGATGGCTCTTAGTTCAAAAAGCTCAAAACAAACAAAAGAAAATCCAAATAAAGGGTTGCTAAAATCCTAACTTATTTTGTAATCGTGTATTGGAATAGCAGTTGGTTTTGCTGGTCTAGTCTGCCTTTCTGCTGGCTGGGTTCCCTTTCTGTGTGACAGATGTGCTATTTATGGAAGGGGATTCTGAATATTTTAAAGCACTGACTGTTAGGATCATCTCATTCCCAGCCTTTAAAATGAAAGAGAACAAAATGCCAAATAACTTCCCAAAAAAACCCCTCCAAATTAAATAGATACCTATTTAATCATTAAAAAAGAAAGAAGAGGGGAAAAAAGCAGAATCAGATTGTCTAATTTTTACAAGAAGTGAATACGTACATACAGCAGTCTAGTTGTTGCTGTGCAACATTTTCTGATTTAACACAATACTTGGTATTAGTTTTCACTTTTAAAAACAGGCGCTCTTTTAGAAAAAAAAATCATAGGGTACACAGGTTCCTAGAGAAAGAATATGTGGCTGAAAATTTGGCTGCTTGCTTTCTCAGCTGTATTGGCAGGGCGGATGAAAGATAGAGCTTCTCTGTACAAATCTAGCCTCACAAGGATCTATTTATTTCAGCAGTTGGCCAGAAACCATTTATATTCACTTATACATAGGGTAAACAATATTTACCTAAAGAAATCTTTCAGTGAAATATTTTCAGAGCTAACATGTTCATCTTCACAATTCTGTTCATGTGTTGGGTATCAGCTTGCGGTATTTGCGGGTAGAGAGATAGGAAGCTGTGAGAAGTCACTGAAATAGTGTGTGGGGGATTCTGCTCTCTGAACAGGTAGATCTTACAGTTTGTTTTACCTCACCTGATGGTTTAGCCTTCTGGGAAGGTAATTCAGGTTATAGTAAACTGCCGCATGGTTGTCTCATTCGCCCCTTGGAGACACAGTGACAATGAAAATAAAACCAGTTTTGCTTATTAGGCATTTAAAAAAAACACAGATTAGCAGTTTTTAATGCTTTTTTTCTCTGTATATTTTTCATTATATATGCAAAATATTTGATTGTATTTTGAAGTCTTCCAGAAAATAAGCCTTTTTTAACATTTATAAAAATCTAATTCCCACAATTACCTTGCAGTCTCTGCAGAGGGTGATACCAATTTAACGTATGCGGCTGAACAATGTGCATGCTATTAATCTCGGAAGATAACAGAAAGATGTTAAGTAGGTGATGCGAAATTTTTAATTATTAAACCACAGCTGCAAAAAAAAAAAAAAAAAATTTTCAAAATTATTTTTTTTCTTAAAGACGACAGCACTTTAGTATCTGCATTGACCTCCATGATGTCAGAATGTCATTGTGCAACCGTAGCTAAGAAAAGCCGCTGAGAAAAAAAAACAAAGGAGCTTTGCATCTTCCAATAACATGAGATGTGCATATACAGTACGTAGCATTTTGGAATTCATACTGTGGTAGTGAGTTGTTGCTTTCAGTTTGATTAGACAATCATTGTTTCGTTTTCCTTCCTTTGACAGTGAGTATGCTTGTACGCTGCTTAAGTCTTCTTAGTGCTATCTAGGTCAGTATACGTAGGATAGCTTTTATGTTCGGTAAGTCTAACAGATACCGTGCCTGACAGAGATCAGCACCAAATTTTCTTTTATTTATTATATCTGAGGATAGAAAAATATTTTATAATTAATCAGAATTGTATACCACATAGCACCTACCGTTTCTGCATTGCAGATATATTTAGCTCTAACACTGCTTGTGGTTAACAGGGTGTAGCGTAGACACAGACAGCTGATCATGCAGTCAGACCCTGTGCTCGTGTGGTTTGTCAATACTGCTCAGGATTTTGACGGACTGTAAAAGAGAGAAAACAGAAAGGAAAGAAAAAGAAATGTTTTATTTGTATGAACATTAGACCTTTAGTTATGCTATTTTTGCTATTATT
Organism: Aptenodytes forsteri; assembly: GCF_000699145.1. Classification (NCBI taxonomy): domain Eukaryota; kingdom Metazoa; phylum Chordata; class Aves; order Sphenisciformes; family Spheniscidae; genus Aptenodytes; species Aptenodytes forsteri. The sequence continues at coordinate 2,713,133 of NW_008796078.1, forward strand.
GTCTTTTTATTTTATTTTTTAATTCTGAGACTTAAAAATTAGGAAAGCACAGCAAATGCATCCAGGATTTAACATGTGCGACGTGAAATCTTTCTGCATCAAGAGGATGTTACTGTAGTCAATCCAGCGTTTCTCCAATAAGCAAGAAGATTGTTTTGTTTTCCTCGGCAGGCGGACTCAGCCATTGCACAGGCAGATTTTGATAAGAGTTTGAAATGCCTACTACTGTATCATTGTAGAATTTGGAGTTTGCTAACAGTGTTAGTGACTGGAGCTCATCTTGCATCACCAGTTGATGACAATTTTCTTTGTTCCCTCCCACCCAGTTGAACCAAGACTCTGTAGCTGATACGCAATGTCACTTACAACATTAATCAGATACTGCATTTAAGGTGAGCTGTCCCTTGCCTCCTCCCTTACCAGAGCTGTGCTGCAGTATGTATCTTACTCCTGCAAGCCTAAAATGGCAGGCAGGATTAACGTTGCTTGTGCTGTGTGCATGCTGTGTATTGAATTCATTATACTGTGCCTAGTATCTCAAATGTGAGTATGTAAATGGTCTGTGTGCCATGTCATGCAGTAGTGAAGACTGGTTTGTGCTTCATTACAGGCTTAGATATTTGAGCATCACCTTAAGAATTCTTTTTTCATTTGCAATGTGGTGAGCTGTTAGCTTGTCATCACATTCAAACTACATTATTAGCCCTTGGAAAGGGGAAAAAAAAAAAAAAAAAGCAAACTGTGCTTCCAGATGGTGTCACCCTTTTTCTTCTTGCATTTACTGTAGTTTAAATAATGTATATTGTATTGTTAATTAATGTGAATATCGAATTAAAGCACTTGAAACTTACATATTTATTATGCAGGTAGGAGGCACGTCGAATCTATTTTTAACTCTTACGCAGTCCACGTTGTGCAATGGGCTTTGGTTGTCGAGTTTATATTTTCAGCTGTGATATCAATAGGCTGATTTTCAGTAAATGTGACAAGTGGCCTTTGCAGTGGTCAGCTTCAAGCTTTGAACGCTCTGAGGAGGAGAAAAAAAAAAACCAACCTTGTGTTGCAGTTTCGGAAAACCTTGGATGAGGACATTTTTTTTTCCCCACTCCTGCTTTCCCTATTGATAAACTCGGTTCTCCTGATCACGGTCTATTCAAGCTGCTTCCCATCTGATTTTTGACAACTGCTTCTAAAAAATTATCAAGAAGACCAAGAATAGAACTTATCTCCATCGCTTTACATAAAAATGGCTGGTGCATTGCCATGCTAACACTGCACTAAGTGGTACACGCAGGTAGGTTGAGATTTGCATGTTTTACTGATTTCTTGGTCAGTGTTGCAAGAACATGAAATGGGCTTTGGAATGTAGCTTTCAGTTAAAAAATGCATTCAACTGTTAATGAAAACAACCTAATATTAAATTGTTGGCTTCACATACTGGCATGACAATTGTTCTTATCTGTTTTTAAAAAATCTATTGTGAAAGTAGAGCAATCATGTCTGTTAAAATAATCATATGTACTAAGGGCGTGGCAACGCTTATGCAACAAAAGAATTTTTGAAAACCCTATTGATTCAGTTACATTTTAAAGCTGACTATAAGCATTACTAAGCTTGCAGTTAAAATGCAAAAATAAAAATTGAGGTAGATAAGAAAAATGAAAAATATTTAAATTCTGTCGTAAGCGGTTTTGTGTTTTGTGCGAAATCTTAAATAAAGATTAACATGCTGTAATGCTTGTATTTTCAGTATTATATTAGCTACAAACATAAACCTGCAGTATTATTTCTTTTTTTAAGGTAGAAGGACTTTAAAGAGAGAGATTGATATAGGTGGCCCTGTCAGCTTAAACTGAGTATCAGTTCACTGAAGTGTGTTTTACTTCACACACAAAAGGTTATGAAATAAAAACTTAACAGCCTTAGGTACAAAAACCTGAATTTGAGCATTAAGAACAAAAAGAATTATGAGTATTGTATTACTCCCACCAACTTTTGTAATATATTTGTTTCAGATTAATACTGGGCCAGAACCAGTTTCCCTGGCAACCAAATCCTTTTAAAAGGTGCAATAGTAGAGATGTAGAAAGATGTTACTCTCTTTAATTGCAATATCACAATGCAAATGGAAATTTTGCAGTTGTTTCCTTTCAGTTCTAAATGAGCGTCTGATCTCATTTTATGTTTCCATGCGGCTATCATTTCTTAAACGATGCCATGTTTATAAAGCTGTACACAACAAAAAACTGTTTTATTCCTGTTTTGCATTGGTTGTTTCCAGAAACGTACCCTGGGTTCTTTTTTTAATTTAGCCTAGTCTTGCATGTAGGTCAAGGTTTGTACTGTGAGTATATAAAGTGATAGTTTCATTATCACAGGTATAAAAGTATCACTGAAATATTTAGGAGCTGAGAAATGTAGAGAATCAGAAGTATGTTTAAACCTTCTTTCACCTTTGCTGAATTCAGCCACAGTAATGCTAATAAACCTTTCTTTAAATAGTGGACCCATTCTGAAGTTCGGGTAAGGAACTGTGTTTAAGCATACTGGAAAAGAACTTCTGTCGGATCTTAAACAAGCCTTTATAGAATAAGCTCACTTGTGGTCTGCGGTAACTTGCAGACCTTATAGATTTTGCAAAATTTAAGTATGATAATTTCTTATTTCTATTTTTAGCTAATATTTTTAACAGTATCAGTAAAGTTAAATCTTACGTGTACCACAGGTAACTGCTTATACAGAATCAGATGTTACTAAATGTCTCCACTGAGCTTATAACGTAGCGTATCTCCTTGTGAATCTCCTTTGTACATGACTTGAGAAATTCTCACTACTGCAATGAGACTTTTGCAGCAGGGTAGCCATTTTCCTTTCGTGTCCTTGACTTTAAAATAACTAAGTATATTTTGTGTGGATGAGGACCCAGCACTGAAAATTGATGCAGAGGAGGTATTTAGAAGCACAGCCAATTATCAGTAATAGCCTTGACAGTGTCAGCAATATCAAACTAATTCTCATTTATTTCTAAATATATCAGTTCAGTGCATTCCACATAAATGGAGTATAACTATTCAGGATTATGACTTGTCATCTGTCTTGATAGGCCAATGCTTAATAATGATAATAAAACCATTTGATTCATAATTACGAGATTAGTTTGACGCAGTGCTATATTCCCCTGTTCCACCTAAAGCAGCAGAACTGAAAACGTAATAAACAGCATCTCTCAAGTGACATATTAAAGTTTGCATTTTTTTGTAATTTGATTTATCTCCAGTAGCTTGCTTCTGCTGATTATTTTCCTGTCTGAAACGTTAATATGGAGTGCGCCATTACATGTAGTTATCAAAATTGCATTTCTTTGTTTATTTCTTGTGTGGTTATTTTTAAAGGAAGTTGCTGAGCAAATGCTATGTAGAAGCAATCTATTTATTGCCGCTGATATTTATCTTTAGAAAAGATGGGGCACTTAGTGATAAACTGTTTTTATTACGTCTTTGTGTTCAAACAGACCCACTCAAGGCATTTAAAAAAAGTGTAGCTCCGTTACATGAGCATGCTTCGCAATGGTTGTTTTAAATCCATTTGCAAATTTGCTCTTTTGTTAGGGGGTGCAAGTCCTCTTGTAATTAATATGACTGAACTCAAGTGCTTTCATGAGTCTGGAAAAACTCATTGGCAGCCTGTGAATGGTAATTTCTTCTAGCTAAAGAAACCGATTTATTTATTAAGGAGGAGTCTAGTAATTAGCAAGCTGTTTCCAGTTTGACTATTATACGTGGGTTGCTGTATGTATTTTAATGGTAGTTGGATCTAGCTAATGCAGAGTGTCAGAATGTTATAGCCAGAGGTGCCGTAAGAAATCCTGTGTAAACTTCACCCATTTTATTCTCTTTGGCTAAGGGGGCTAACCGGGGCATGTAGGAGCGGCCGGGTGCTTTTTCCCCCCCTCCGACACAGCCTGCAAATGTTATTGGGGGGGGGCTTGGGGTTTTTTTTTCAGTTTTATCATAGGAGTCTAATTGTTGATACTCAGTCCTCCCTTTTGTAATTGAAATGTGTTCTTTTATCCATGCAAATTCCATTTCTGCCTAACAGAAAATCTATACAAAGCATGAGTAATAATGAAATAAACCTAAAAATCATTCACTCAGACACTACCCTACTTGCTTTTCAGTGACCTTTCTGATTAAGGTTACTTCTGCCTCTAAACTTCATTTTGATTTGAATGTGCAGGGGTCTCAGTGTGAAACTATCTGTGTTCAGATACTACTTCTCAGACTATTAGACAGACTCTGGTAGTAATGAACAGGTACCAATTAACCCTTTTGGGGCATCTAGTGTCTGTTGTACTTTGTCATGTGAATTGCTTTATTATGTTTTAAAAGGGCTTTATTATGTATCATATTACATTTGAATCCTAGTATTATCAAATTTGGGAATTCTTTAGCTTTGATAAGATCTTTTACTGCTGGATTCCTCCAAATGTGATGTTTAAGCTTCCCATTCTCCATAATATTTCACAGTCATTTGTGAATATGATTTTATTGCTATTTTAAATAATAATAATGGCTTAATGCAATTTTCTTTCATTCTGGCCTTTGCTACGGGCAGATGTGAGCTACAGAATACTTATTCAAATCCAGATAAGACTAAAAATGTACTCGGCTAAACCAACACAAAAAAATTAGCTCGCCTTCTTACCTTTTAAAGCCCAAGTAATGGATCCTGTAGTTCCTGTATAATGTTATTTATAAAAGTATGTGGTATATTTGCAAATGGAAGATGGATCTATGTATTCTTAATTGCTGCTATATAAATGCCTATTAGCTGAGTCATAAGGCCTTATCTGTAAGATTTTGCAGTTGCTCTATGGAACAATTTAATTTTGTTTAGTATCTTTGAAACAAAGCCCTGTTCTGAATACTTTTTACACTATTACATGATAACCTCATTAGGACATTTGATACATAATAACAAAAAATCAGGATGTTTGACAACGATGAATAATCATTTAAGCAGAGAGATACAGGAAGTGTATTCCAGAGAACAAGAGTTGCCTAGAAATGTCATTATCAGAGATACTGTGACGTTATCTGTGACAAAAGAGACCAAAAGAAAAGTTGGCAGAATGGAAAGAGGAGAAAGAAAAAGGCCTTTTGAAAGACTGCAAAAAACCATGGAGGCTTTTAACATAAAGGGTAACTTGTAATTGGTTTCAGCAGTTTATGTAGAGTCAAGGGAGCTGACTAGTAATGATGATTGTTTCTCCCTGTACCATGATTTGTTTTCTAAACTGGCAAACTGTGAAGCTAATCTTAAAATACACTTGTTTTCCCTGGACTTTACCTTGTGAAACTCAGGACCAGACTAACTGAGGAAGCTGTGAAGCCTCCATTATTTGATGTCTTATTAGGTAAATGTGTGAGGAATAATTTGGACATAGTTGAGACGGGGGAAGGGAAGTAGAGCCAAGGATTGTTTTTCGTCTTATTTTCCTAGTGATCCCAATGATTTATTTTAAACCTGAAAACGTCCTTACATTGCTGTCTAGAACATATTATGAAACATTACGTCCAGTTTGCACTACACAGGTTAAACCTTAATAAAATAATGCAAGCAGAAGCAGTATTCACAATAGTTTGGTTAACGGTACTGTTTTATTGCTGGTGTGTTGTAAGCCTCCCAGATGTAGATTTGGAGTCCTACAGCATTCCAGAGACAATTTAGATGAGTTACACAATGTATCTGGAAATCAGTACTTGCCTAATAATTTAGTCATTAAATTTGGATTTTCCCCTTTGCAGGCTGATACACAGTAGCCACAGAGTTCACAAAATTACTGAGATGGTTTTGCCGAAAATACCTGTCGATACCACTTTTAAAAGACTCTAACAGAAGAACCACCTGATTTTAGGTGGGTAAATTTATGGGGTGATTATAGCAAGCTGAAATCTCTTTAAAACTCACATAGAAATAGTGCTAAAATATTTAACACTTTAAAACCACTGTATTACATGGGTTTTTTTTGTTTTTCTTTTAGTTAAAGTTCTACCTTTTTCATAATCATTTAAGAGTCATTCTTGCTATGGTACCGCATTGCTCTATTCTCATGTCAATACTGTTGGATTTTTCCAGCTCCTGCTGGATTTTTATTGCCATAGAGGTCGGACAAACAAAATCAGGCAGAACAGATCTTTGAAACAGGTTGTTACAGCCTCCAATGATCTGTACAAACCAAACGTATTGGCAGGCAAGCAAACCTCCTGAGCTTGGCAGAATGTCAACTCTGGATCCCAGTCACTAGCGTTCATTACAAATCTGTGCCATACAATAAAGGTAGAGGAACTCTCTTAGTGCCAGTGCCCATTTCTAATATTGTTGTTTTGGTTAAGCTCTATATAGTTCATCTAAAACTGGCTAATCTCTACCTTTATACATGACTGTAATCAGGGGTAGTAAAAAAACTCTTGTATCGTGAGCTGCAAAGAGCACTTTGTAAATTCAAATATAGTATTGTAATAAATAATCAGGATATTTCAAAATAAGAGTTTCACATTTTGCATGGCTTTTTTAAATATTAGCAGTTTCCTTTCTTCTTACTGTGAATGTGCAATAATCATCTTGGTTAAAATAAATGTCTGGTATCTGTGCTTTAGATTCGAGATATGTATGTATTGAATGAAAGAACTGGTGAAATCCTGATTAATTCATTAATTTTGAACATGGTTCTTTGTATCATAGAGTATAATTTGCGTTATAGAAGGGGAGTAATTTCATTTATTTCAGTGGCACTATTTGCACAAATTTCTGTAGGAAACGGTTTGTTGCATCATAGTCATTAATGCTGTGATATCTCTTAAGTAGAAATAAGTAATTAAGGCTACCAGGCAAAATGTAAGATAAGCAACCGAATTTAAAAAAAAACAAAACAAAAAACCTCTTCAGTTCCTAGAATATCTCAAAACATTTTCTGTAGTTATGTTTACTTTTAATACACAACATTGTATGACGTAGAAAATGGTAATGGATTTTCAGAGACAATAAGATGGCATTGATGGTTTAAACTAATCAGCGAAACATTAAAATTAGATAAATTCAGGTTACCTAGATTTACAGAAGCGATGGGCTACAAAATCTAAGTTGTACCTATTTTAAGTAAATTATCATAGAACACTCGCTCAGTATATTTTGGGTAGAATACTGGGCCATAACCTGTTTCCTTGGCAACCACATACGAATAAAAGGTACATTAGCAAAGCTGCAGATGTGTGTCAGTGAATGCTTATTAAGCAGCCCAATGCATTTACATACCATGTGCTCACAATAATGCATGCATCTTGAAAATCACCATATAAAAAGATTTCTGTGCATGGCCCAGTGTGGATTCTTAATACTCAAAGGTTTTAACCTAAAAACCTCATGTTTTCAATGGAAATCTCTCTCGTGATTTTTTTCATTGCGCTTTAAATTGGACTTGCAATAACTGGCCAAAATTGGCATGGTAGGCTTGGTCTTCAAATTGAAACCTTTCTCCAAGATTCTGAATACTTATAGGACTGCTTTAAGACAACAAAATATGGATGGAAATTAAGGTTTACGGTGTCTTTCGGAAATGCTCAGGCATTCTGAATTTCAATCTTGTACCAGCATTCAGAAGCAAGTATGATTATACTGTTTTACACAGTGACAAACTAAAGCCACTAAATAAAAATGAAACTGGTGTTGCTTGTAGCACTCTCATTCTATCCAACGTATCCAGGCAAAGAGATACGTCCAAGTGTTGTCTTCTCACAGTCAACAACAGAAAAAGGCAGCAGGGTGGGGAGAAAAAGCTGTAGAAGTCAAAATGGCAGGTGTTCATGGACTTCCAGAATAAGATTTGGAGGTAGCATTTAGGCAGTACTCATGCTTTCTGTGCAAGCGTTTGTATAGCGCTATTTTGTTTTACATTCCTGAATTTAAAAGAAGCTCAGATATATAAGATCAGTTTTGACAAATTTGTTTACTGACTTCAGCAAGTTTATGTGCAGGTTATTTTTGGCCTTTCCTCTTAAAGTATTCATTTGTATATAAAATGAAACGTGTATACAACCCTTCAGGTTAACTATGTTAGCCCAAGATGATATATCTTTAAGCGGTAAGTCTAAAATGCTAATCATTGAAAAGACAGGAAGAATGGGAATCTGCAAGTCCTGAGCTTAAATTCAGTTGGTGTAATCTGAGAAGTTGTTTATGTGACCAGTAGCCTAATTAAAACTCCCTTGAAATCAATGAAAAGATTCCCATTGACTTTTTTGGAGCGTGCCGTAAGAGAGAAGGCTTCATACATAACAATGAGATTTAACAAATAAAGATTGTCCTGACAATGTTAAACATTTCCATAACTCTCAACAGGTCAAGTGTACCGAATCTAGTATTAATTCCAGATTGTTTGAGCACTATCACATGAATCTTTTCATGATCCTGAACCATAAACAATGTTGTTATATACCATCACGTGCTACAATACTGTTAAGGCTTTTGAGTGCATAAGAATTCAAGAAATTTTTAGGGAGATGCAAATCAACTGTTTTTTCCTTTTTATTATTTGTTGCTCCCCATCTGAGCTGAGCTCACTGTCAGGCCAGGATTTGTGCCTGGGGGAATTCACGTTGGTGGCAGAGCATGCAGCACAAACCAGAGCTGGAGCCGTCAAGATTTTCTTCTTACTGCCAGCTGCTACCTGCTTTTGCTACAGTCCTTCTCCACTGCACGAGCAGAGGCCCTGCTATAGCTTTTAGGTTGGAAACATGCAGCAGGATGGAAGAGGAAGAGTAGGGCTTGGGCTGGGCCACTTAGGTCAGCACAAAATGGAGCGTAAGAATATTTAAGAGCATACAGCCAAAGTTATTGTGTGTGAAATAAGTTGTCATAATAAATCGCCACACTTAAGTGATGATTCTGAGTAATAGCTACCACTTGTGCATTGTTTTTGGCATGCTGCATACCAATATAACATAAAAATATTTTGCAATATTTTAAGGAACATTGGAGATCAGCGGTGGCCAGCTAACAGCTTGAAGACCAATTCTAGCTTTCAAAATGGCTGTGTCCAGCCATCTAGCAGACCAACTAAATCAGGTGTTTTCAGGGGAAGGGATTTAGCTCTATTTTCAGTCTAGCATGATTTGCTACATCAGCTGTAGTAAAGGGCAAGAATGGCTGCATTGGCCTGGCCCCCAGCACACCTGACTGAGAATAACAGTGGCCCCTGAGCATGCAGCTTGGCTGCTGCTCTGGTGGGTGTTGGTTCAGATATGCAAAGGATGTTTCCTCTGAAAACTGGAAAATGAGAGGCCGAGTTCGACTACTTTTATTTTGTCTTTCTGATACTGAATGGGCAACAGAATACCACATAGTAATTGTCCAAAATGAACAAAAATTAAATGTTTAATTTGCTACTTTTGTTTAAAGCTATTGAAATATATAGATTACTACCTTTGACGACAGTCAACAACAGAAAAATGTCTGTTGTTGTCACTCTGTCTGTAACCATAGCTTCAGGACTGCAATTGATCTATGCTAGCTAAGGACTGTGGTATGTCCCAGAAGTGTAGGAGGCTAGAAAATGCCTTGTGAGCAGCACATAAGAAAAAAAGACTTAAATGGAAAATAATACTGAGATTGTTCAGAGATAGCAAGATGTAAAGTCATCTGATTCTTAGTAGCAGTACAACATAAGCTTTTATATTTTGTGCAAAAGAATAATTTGGATTTATGTCAGTTATTGCTGTTGCTTCATTTTCTATTTTAGACTGGTGGAGAGACAAAGGTATAGTTATACCCATAAAAATTGCTTGTATGCATTCTGTTTAGTGTTAATGGGACTCAGCTAAGGCCATGCCTACATTATAAGAAGGCAACATACCTTGGAGAAAGACTTTCTTTGGTGCACATGCACAGCTCACACAGTCTGAGAGCCAAATGAGTTCTGCCAGGCTCCTCTCCTCTCAACCAGACCTGGAGGAGCAGGCAGCTGCTGCAGGTCTCCATAACTGTGCTCCTTCTCCCTTCCTCTCCCTCCACTTGATGCTCAAGAAGAGGAGAAGGGTTACACAAAGGAACTCTTTCCCTTGCTCGTGTAACAGAAAGGGGAGTGAAGCCACTTTGGGCTGCTGGGTCCTTCTTGTCGCCCCACTTCTGAGTGAAGTGTTGGTCTGCCTGAGGGGTGAAGAGGAGCTGTGTTTTCCTCCCCGGCAGCATCACTGGCTGCTTTGACCTCAGCAGTGAGAGCAATGAAGAAGACAGTCCATCCAAGTGTTTTTTTCATGGATAGGCTGGCCTGGTCTAGGCACTGAGAAGGAAACCAGTCAAGCCCTGGCCAAAATCCCGTCATTCATGAGGAATTTGCAAGAGTTGGTAATGCTATATATGTTGTTTCCTGCTGTTGTTTAAGAACTGAAACTGCTTGACTGGAGAGGAACATTGGAACATTCTTCTCGTAGGCAGTCTGAAATACTCTTAAGGAAAGAATACCACGTGCCATGAGTTGCAGAAGTGAGATTATCAGACTTCAGCAAAGCCAAAACACCACCACTTCAGTAACCTTGGAACTGTTTTATACATTTTAAAGAAGTAAGTTTGCTGACAATTTTCTCTATACCTTGCAATTTTACCATATAAGTAGTAATCCACTGCTAAACTAATTGGATTTCTATTTAAAAAGAACATAATATTTGTGTGACGTTATGTGCAATCATGGATATGTTTAATGGGAATTGGTACACATACACCAGCAAGATTGCTATTTTTAAAGTATATAATTTGTATCGTGGCTTACACCCTGAAATCAGGACTGCAGACGCAGCTAAATCTTGTCCGACTTCTCACAGATATCAATGTAGTCCATCCACATACGTCTGACTGCAGCACCAGTTCCTCCATTTTCTTTGCATGCAATTGGTTTTACATGAAACATTATAATGAGAATGTAAAATCTTGGGTGCAGCCAAGATGGCCTTACAAAGAATTTCTTACTCTGAAGAATATTTTTAATACACAAGGAGCGGATGGGACTGTGAATTCCAAAAGAGCTCAAATTTATATATATATATCTATATGGAAATTATACCTTCAATTACAGTACTAGTCACAGAAACAGTGATTCTTTTTTTAGTGGACGAGCTGAAGTTGCCTTAAGAAAACACCCTATTGATGAAAAAAAAAAGAGAAAAAAAGAAAAAACGAGTCAGTTTTCTCCAAATCTGTTATATTATCTATAGATATCAAGACTGCCAGAGCATCAAATGGTGAAGTACAAACAAATGAATGTCTCTAAGTTGGGAGTCTCTGCTATACAAATGATGGTTATGCATCTGATTTTCAGAACAATTTAAAATAATCCATTTTAATTAAGATTTTGGGGGAATTCATAACTGATCTTCCTTAAATTTGTTTCATGTAATCTGAAAAGATGCTCGTATTTATTGTTGTTCAGTAATGCATTTCTTTCTTTTAAAGGATTACAACAGGTTTAATTTAATCCATATTCTTGTATTGTTACTGACAACACATTTGTGACAAATGCTTCTTATGGCACTTGTGTCAGAAATCTTCATTAATACATATTAATATGTATATACGCCCCTAAAACAATAATAAAGAAACAATAGTAAATAAGCAATAGACAAAGTCCAAGATTAAAAGTAACCTACATGCGAGTATAAAACTTTGCTTCTCAGTTATGTAGGTTGGAATAAAAAAGAAGGTTGTGAAAACTTTGGGACGCACTTTGCTTTTGCAGTCAATACCGCTATGTTCTTCAGCTATCTGTTCCACCTCCCATAGCTGTTGGTAAACAGCTAATGATAAGAACAGCTTGGTTTGTCATGGGATGAAAGATGGTTATTTTTTGGTAGCAGAGAGTCCTAAGCTAAAAAGATACTCATTGCTTCAGTAGGTGAACTTATTTATAAGAATTCCAGTGATCCAGAAACAGTAATTAAGTGCTCCACAGAGATGTTCAGTATTTCTAAGATGATCTTTTAATGTGGATTGTGTAAAATAGTGAAAGAAGAGGGATATATAGATCAGTCACTGAAATGATGAAAATTTCCTGACAAGAACAGTCTGTATCTTTTAAACAAGCAGGAAAGCATATCATAGTTCCAAGACAGAATGCTGGAAAAAAGGCCTTCCCTCCTTATAATAGATTGTGTATCTTATATTGATATTAAATAGTTTCCTCAGATGATAAGCAGCATTTGTCATGAAGGGGCTCTAGCAAAGTTCTAACTTCCAGGCCCATCAAGGGTGACAATGATGAAATAGTTTGTGCTTCTGGATTCTTTTTTTGTCTAAAATGAATCAATTCCTACTATTCAGTGCTTCTAATGCATAGGCTTAAGATTTGAAAACAACGCAACTGTCCAGTAAAAGCTCATACACAATAGCTTGTAAAAATAAACCCAGATTAGCCTTGGGCAAAATTAGTATTTTCAAGCAGGCTTTAAGACAAAAGCAAATTGTCGATTTTTCTAACAATGTTTTCTACCTGTCTCAGAGCCCAGTTTTTCTCTTAGCTTCATGATTCCAAGTACCTGGGAAAACAGGTTTGCTGACTTTTTAAAGTGAGAGGCAGAGAGAGAATATATAGGAAGACTGTACCGAATATATTGGAGCATCTGGCTAAATGAAATCAAGCTACTTCCTTCTTTATCTAGGTAAGCATTTGTCAGTGCTTATGAAGCATTAATAGTATTGTTGCACTTGTTTCCTGAGGCAGTAAATAATCTGAAGAAACCAAAATTAGAGGCTAAGACTACTGCTTAAAATAAACATCCTCATGATACTGCGTGAGTTTCTATATATGCTTAAAAAAAAATCATTAATATAATCACGTAAGGAAAATAAGGTAAATGTGACTGTACTTCAGTAACCAAATGTAATTTATTTCAGGTATTATTTTTTTCAAGGAAGTATTTCCTCTCTCCTTTTTAGTGGGAAGTTGCGGAAGTTAATGCACGGAGCTATGTATCTCCATAAACGCTTTCCCTTTCTTCGTATGAGAAAGGCTTTGAAGGCGAGTAAGGCAATCAAAATCCTTTGCTAGGTTTAAGAGGAATTCTAAATGACGTGGACAAAACTGCACTGATGACCATGGAGCAAGGGGTTGGATCTAGGGAACGCCGCGTTTCCTCATCGTCCTAAATTTACAGTCCTTGCTTATAAACGACTTGGCTAAGTATCCCAGCGGGCTGTGTTAATTAAGCACAAAGCCTGCGCTGTAAAACGAACACATGTGAAAAATAACGTAGCAGTTAGTAAACGAGGAAGGGAAGCCAGGGGCGCTGGAACCAGCCTGTATTTCACAAACCACGGGCAAATCCGATTACCGGGGATTATCAGAGCAAAATGGCTGCTGCGCCGTCCCGCCGCCCTCAGCGGGCCCCGCGCTGCGGCGGGGCGGGCGGGCGCCGCCGGCCGCGCGCAGCCCCGGC
>NW_008796078.1:2726760-2741742 GCF_000699145.1 Aptenodytes forsteri
CGTCTTCCTCCCTGCTAGAGAAAACCCCAAAGACATGGTTTTAATCGCCAGGTAGCTCAAAAACAGTGAGTTATGCGTGAAGTTGCGGAAGCGTTTCTGTTACTGCTAGGAAAAATCATGTTGCAGGTTAATACGCATTGCTGCCTCGGCCGGAGATTTAATTTAGTCCGGAGTACAGCTATTGCCCATAAACAGGAAGCGTCTTCAAGTTATCTGCAGCTGACGGGTTGCCAAATTTTGTTTGATGTCTCGAGAGGCTCCCCTTTCAGACAGACGACTATGCTGGCGTTACCGTGCCGCATCAGGAGCTTATATTTTATGTAATTCGTGCAGGATTGCGCGACAGTCGCGTTCGAACTCCGCAGTGGCAGTTCACGTTTAAGGCAGTTGTGGAAGCCTTTATTTCGCCCCTTGCTTTAACGGGAAAAGGGGCCGGGGCTCTCACGGTGCGCGGCCAGCTCCACCGTGTGGGCGAGCGCCGCGCCGGAGCTTGGGCGAGCCGCGGAGCCGCCCTCCTCCCCGCGCTCCCCCGAGGGGGTGACTGCTCGGCTCCTCAGGAGTTTCAGCGAGGACGTGGACCAAGGGGTGAAAGAAACCTTTGGATATCAGAAAGAACCGGGCGTGCAGCGGGAAATGTAATTTTTTGAAAATTGTTTTTAGAGGCAGATGCGTTGCAGAGCGCCCTGTTACAGAGACGGGACTCGCTTTGGTTTTCAAAGTGAGAAACGTCACTTGATAAAAAGCGTAAGCCTGCTCTGAGCACTGATCAGGTTTTAAAGGCTGTTTTCCACGTGATGAGAAACCATCACAGCAAGTGTAAAGTAGGAAGTGAGAGAATGAGTTAGGATAACAGGAAAGAATTACAACTCTGAAAGAATGGCTCATCTGGTGGCTTCAGAGATCTGCTAATACTGACATAATATTCTTATGCTAAATTCCCCCCCCAGCTGTCTGAATTAAAAGTTACAGGAAACAGTGCGAGGCTGAAAAAAAAAATTATTTAAAGTCTACAATGCTTATGAGGCTATAACAAATAGAAAACCTAAGTATATTAATAGGGAAGGACGCAAGCAGCAAGAGTGCGAAAAATAAAAAATACAAATGTACTTGTAGAAATAATGTGTGGCTATGTAGACTGGAGCACTAAGCTACACGCCACTGCGAGCTATTAAGCATAATTAGACATCATTAAAACTTCCCTGCGTGCCTGAGGTTGTAAGGAGGCTGAGGGGACCCTGGCCGAGGCAGCCCTGTGTAGCCATACTGCCCAGGTGGGGCTGGAGAAGTGATTGCATAAAAAACTGAGCTACCATCATAGAAGTGATGGTTGGACGGGTGGGCAAGGATCAGGATAGTAGAGCTGGGGGGGATGTGGGGGGTGTGTACTTGGTTTTGTTTGTGTTTTGCTTTGTTTGTTTGTGATGCCTAGCCCCATTTCTGCTCTAGAACGAAATAGTGCCCTTTAGGAGAGTTAGATACAGATGAATGTTCCCTCTTAGTTGGGGAAACAGGCCAGAAACAAAACAGAGGTAGCCTTCAAAGTATGTTAATAGAGTGGAATGAAACCAAACATAAGAAAATTATGTGAACATGTTTCCATAGTGTCATGTTTAAAATCCCAGTAGAAATGCATGGAATAAGAAAATGGAGAGAGAACTGTTAATTACAGTTTATTAAGTATCTTCCTGTTTTTTTATTTTGCCTGGGTACTAGCAACTGGCCCTAATGGTTTTTTTGTTGATGCCACTAGCTTGTCTTTCAAATTTAGGCAACCGAAGTGGAATAAAAGAATCTCTTCTCATGTGTAATGGGGTACACTTGCCCGGCAGTGGATTTCAAAAGTTTAGCAAAAGTTAAAAACACTATTCCTAGATGGCAACAGTTCTTCTTTGGTAGTAAAAAATTTTATATTTGTTATATTTGGTATTCATTGGCCAGTAAAACTTCTTGTGATCTCTTTGTTTACTTCAGAGTAATATTATATAAAAATTAACAGTAGCTTCTTCCCTCTGCAGTGTCCATGTAGAGCTGGCTGCTCTAATATTTATAATTAGCAGTGTCATCTGTGAGGCATAAGTAGTCAAATTTATGTTTGGATGCATCAATCTCTGATCTTTCCATTAACTTTTAATATTACTTGTTTTCACTTATGACTATTGTCCTGGAGTGGTATTCTGTTGATGTCAGAAAAGGTAACGTTATAGTTTAATCTGCCTACTGACCATTATACTTAAGTTTCACATGAATATTTAAATCTTATTTCTCAAAGCGATTCAACAACTTTTAATGACAGGTCAAGTCTGTTACTGTTTTTGCAGAAAATCTGCAAATAGTAAGGTAACTCCCAATCAAAAATTCTGCTGTTCAGAAGCTAAAGTTATCTATAGGTGCACCAAGGACTATTAAGTTGTACTACAAAGGTAATGTTCAGATTGCTAAGAAATTATTTATGTCTGGATTGAGAGTAAAAAGTATAAAAATAACACATGTATTTGTGTCAAAAAAGGATGGCTTAGTAGGCCAAAGAGTTTTGTTGACCTTTAATAGGTCAAATAGTATTTACATATGTTTTGGGCAACATTTATAAATAATACTAGAATTTCTTCCATAATTCTATAATAAAAACCATACAGAAGAATAGTAACATTCCAAGTGGACTTTCCAATGTTTTAATCAAAAATATTTAATAATACATCTGAAAAGTTTGATCTCTGTGCATCTTGGTCTCTGTATATCTTAGAGCACCCTTGGAAACTGAAAAGCAGGTTTTCCTTTTGCAGTATGAACTGCAAACGGAATGTAAAATATTCCTAAAATATTCCATTTATGTGTGTGCTAGGTAGAACATTCTGATTTTATAGCACTTCAGACACATTTTTCACAAATGCAAGAAGCAAGACAGGTAAAATAAAAGGCAGTAGAGAATCATTACACACATGAATAAATGGACTATTTGGGGAATGCATAGGTTGAGACGGAGAAGCAAAAAGTGTTGGCTCTGAAAATCAGTTTGCTCTGGAATTTTTCGGTATAACTTTCCAATGAGATACATAGCAGACGGTTTAGCACACAGCAAAAAAAATAAATGTCCAAATAGCAAATGATAGTTTCTACTATCTTTACACAAGGAATCTAGTTTGGTGTTTTACTGAGCGTACCAAAATATCCAGGACTACAAAAACTGGCAATCTATGTACATGCAAGTAGAAATTGAAAATATGCACTGTTCTCCTTAGGAGGATAAATTTTGAAATAACTAGTTGAATAATAAGACTTCTACTAAGAACACTTGGGTTTGTAGGCCTTGCTTATAAATACCTCTTAGCATAGAAGTAGCAGTCTGATGTATTTAGCAAACAGTATGTCAGATGATGTGTCTTTGAACTAAAACCAGCCATCTCCAATAAAGAAACAGAAAAAAGCCCAGGCAAGTTCCTATGGGGGAGCTCACTGGGAGGTAGAGTTGACATCATTTATTTCCTATACTCTGGAAATAACTCTATCAATAGCTCCTGTTGTGAAATGTTTTTGATGTCTGACAGTTGGTTTCTAATACCACATCACATGAGCAAGTCAGATGTAATCTCAGACATTGACAATGAGAAAAAAGAATCAATTATGGGATAGCGACTGCTTGCTTGAAGAAAAGTGTTCTTGTCAGTATTCTTTCTGTAGAAGACTCGATATGCTAGAAACTACCTACAATTATGCAGGGTTTTCAGATACCGAACCAAAGCAGGTAACCATACCTAATTACTGTGAATTTCAGGTTATCGTTCCAAATGAATAAATATCTCTTATTTTAAGCCAAATAAGTGTAATAAACACATGATAAACTATGATTTTAAGACTTAAAGGCACAAAACAATGCATCTAGATTTACAGCTGCTGTGAGTGACCAGATGATCAAAATAATATACGTCTACATTTCTATCACAGTTATACTGATGAATTCATGTCTTGACATCCGTGGCATATATAAGCATCAGAGGTATTTTTTGTGAATCACGATTTTGATTTTTCTGAATTCTGTGCATTGAAAATTCTCAGCCATTAAACTGTATTAGAAATTTTGGCCATTTGCATAGACAATACCTTCCTGGTAGAAACAGTGGCCATGCTGCAAGGTACAAATTTTACTTCCAAGCTTCATCCATAATGTACCGAATTATGATCTTTTTCATAGTACATCGTGTTTGTCTTCACAGTAAGGTTGTCATTGGTTTTTGTATAATTTCATTTGCAGTGAAGTAGTTGGTGGATTTGTGAGAAAGTGTCCGAAGTGTAACTAGATTAGCTACAGCAAGGGTGTACGTCCCATATTACTTTCTTTGTGATAAAGACCCTATTTTCAAGAAAGGATTACTTCCGAATAGCTTGGGTGAGAGAGCCACTGTGTTCTAAATGGCCATTGCTGTTTGTTTAGTGAATGTGGGTCAAACCTTTATTTCACCATTTGGATCAAACCCATCTTAATAAATATATTGGCATTTTTAATGTAAATATTTAAGGGTAAGGTTCATCATAAAAATTTTCAAGCTTAACATTTAAGTTTGGAGCAGTAGATGGAATGTTTAGAAGGTATTCCTAACTTATTGGAGCACTACAGTGTGATACTATTTTAACCTATCTTCCAAAATACCTGTAGTTGGTCATTTTCTTTAAGGTGCATTAAGGTGATTCTACAGGTTGAAAGAAAAGGGTCTGTCTTAGTGATCGGTCAGTGCCAGTAGGACCACTATTTCTTCATGACTTGAAGTCAGAAATGGGCAGTAGTAGTTGAAAACACTACTCAAAGATAGAAAAAAAGGAACAAACGTCATTATATGGTACAGACCTGAATTTGAACAAAACAAAACAAAAAATCATCTGGTTAAGTCATAGATTTTCTCCAGATACATACTGTCAAATTCATCTATTTTTTCAGTCTTATTTTTCATTCATATTTTGCAACTTTTCTCTCAATTAAATAAAGCAGTATATTCATACAGTAACAGCCTGGCTAATCTAAACATTTTTTGTCAGCATTAAACCTCATTATTCTAAATTGGCAGTTATTTAACGGTATTTATTATTGCAATTAAATCTTATTATTTGGTAGAAGTTAAGAACACGCTATCAAATTATAAGGTGTGAACACTATAAATCTAAACTATAACTGAAGAAAAAACGTTCTATTACTCTCTACTTGCTTTACTCACTGAATTTATAAATTCAGTTACTTAGAAATTTTCAGTCATTTTAAAGTAAGTGTAAACTAATAAAATTTAATCACTATTTATGTAAACAGAATATTATTTTTTAAATAGCATTATATGTACTCAGCTATTGTTTACAAAATTGTGTTGCTTGTGCATTCATTTCTTTATAAAGCCTTATCCTGTAACTGAAACTTTATTGCATGGGATCTCTGGTCCCTGTTTTAAATATCAGCTTAATGAGGGGATCAAATGCAGTTGTGTTGTAAAGCCATCATCTGACAAACAGCCTCAGAAAACGAAGTCCTCAGTATCCACAGAACCACAGCAATTCAGCCTTCCTCATAACGTCTACCAAATACCTCAGCCCCATGCTGGGGGAATTACCTCAAGGGTTCAGTGAGTCATTCAGTGTGAACCTGAGCAGATGCACCCGCTGGCACAACAGAAAGCTGGCGGCTGCCCTCCCCAACGAAAGGCATGGGGTGGGTGACAGACCCACGTGGGGACAGAGAAGATCCTCTGCCTCCTGCTGAGGAGCTACTGGTGTTCCTGCATCCTTGATCTGTACGTGGATTACCTTCAGTATTGCTGGCACAAGTGAACCTGAGATGACTTCAACCTGCAATGCTATGAGAAAATTTTACTTATTCTTAAATTTTAAAAGTAAATAATTTAAAAATATATATAAAATAAATATAGAACTATAAACTTGATCTGTAACTGAAATGAATGAAAAATGCCTTCTAAATATATTTACATTCTTTTTTTTTTTTCTCCTTGTAGAACAGTCATGTCCCATTCAAAGGATCTCAAGGACGATTTCCACAGTGACACCGTACTTTCTATTTTAAATGAACAGCGCATTCGGGGTATTTTATGTGATGTCACCATAATTGTGGAAGATACCAAATTTAAAGCCCATAGTAATGTGCTGGCAGCTTCAAGCCTTTACTTTAAAAACATTTTTTGGAGTCGTACTATCTGTATTTCAGGTCATGTACTGGAGTTAGATGATCTCAAAGCTGAAGTGTTTACAGAAATACTGAATTACATCTACAGTTCCACAGTAGTTGTTAAGAGGCAGGAAACTGTAACGGACCTTGCAGCTGCAGGGAAAAAACTGGGAATATCATTTCTAGAAGATCTCACAGATGTTAATTTTTCAAGTTCCCCCTGCCCCTATGCATACTGTATTAATGAAAAAGGGACTGTCAAAGAGGAAAAACATGAAAAGAGACATGAAGACTCCGCTGTGACAAATGGACCACGAATTACAAATGCGTTCTCAATTTTTGAAACTGAAAACACTTTGTTTTCTCCACTTGATTTGAGAGCAAGCTTTAAAAAGGTATCTGAGACAATACAAGCACCCATCAGCCTCGATAGAAGCGATGTCTGCAAAGATGCTGAGCCAGCCAGTACACTGGCCGAACATTCCTATGCAGTTTCTTCTGGGGGGGATACTTTTCAAGGAACACCTTTTCCTGAACAGGACAGCAGCCCTTCGTACAAGATGGGTGAAGACCACTATGAAAATCTCCAAGCCACACCACTCATTCAGCCGGGAAAACAAGCATGTAATGCTCCTAAAGCAGCCTTTAAGCCCCAGGGTACTGGTGTGGCTATAGCAAAAGTACCGGCCTCTACAGTAACCACTACAGAAGCCCAGCATGAAGCAGTTACTGATCAGACAATTATTTCCTTTCCAAAACCTCAAAATAAAGCAGGAGATTTCCATTTATCCAGAGAAGAGGAAAACAATTCTGCGAATGTCTCTGGATCCGTGGCAACTGTTGTTCCACCTGTTTACAACTGTAACTGTTGTGCAAAATCGTTCAATGACAGGGCGTTACTCAGTACTCATCTTCAGCTCCATTCAGAGCATCAGGAAACTTTCATATGCAAATACTGCAGCAAACAATTTGCAAATCTAAATATACTGGAAAGTCATGAACAAGTCTGCATGAGATCGAGTAGCTTATCGGTTCACAATGGAAACGAACAAAATTTTGCAGATAACTATACTGCTACGGACGGAAGGAATGGAAGTTCCTATGCAAATGCAGAGCCTCTATTGTCTGAAAACAGCATCACCGATTTTTCTAATGCAAACTGCACTTTACCAGAAACAGATCATTTGGTTAAAGTCGTTGATGGGCAGATACTATATACGTGCATCGTTTGCAAGCGTAGTTATGTAACATTGTCTAGCCTTCGAAGACATGCAAACGTGCATTCATGGAGGAGAACATACCCTTGTCACTACTGCAATAAGGTATTCGCATTAGCTGAGTATCGCACCAGACATGAGATCTGGCACACTGGAGAAAGACGGTATCAGTGCATTTTCTGTCTGGAGACTTTTATGACTTACTATATACTAAAAAATCATCAGAAGTCTTTCCATGCAATTGATCATCGTCTCTCAGTAAATAAAAAGACAGCCAACGGAGGCTTAAAACCAAGTATGTACCCATACAAACTTTATCGACTTTTACCTATGAAATGCAGGCGACTACCTTATAAGTCCTACGGAAATCCTTCATATGAAAATGTTCAAACAAGTAGCCAAGTTAATGAAACTGCTTCTACTAACTGTTTCATTCCGAGTTCTCTTAGCTCTGAGCTACCACCACTGAATTTTCAAAGTAATATAATAGCAAACAACAGAACTCTGGCCTTGGATGCCTCTTCATGTAATGATACAGCATCTTCCACAAATACTCAGAAATCTTCCTCTTGGGGAGTAGGTATCTTAAATTCTGACCTGCAAAGGGACTTTTTCACAGCCGAAAAAAGAGTTTCCACTGCTGCAAATGACTCTGGTTCTCAGGAGTGCGATTCCTCAGTTGTGTCTTTAACTAATGTGAATGAAAATTCAACCTCTGTCATCAGTTACAGCAGTTCTGCACCCTCTGTTATAATGCACAGTAGCAGAGTTTCATCAGTAATAATGCACAGTAAAACAGTCACTTCTGTAGAAAACAGTAAGACAGAACCTTCAAATAATCTACCTAGTCAGTCTGTAACTGATGATTGCAAATATGGGTCAGATAATTATGGGAAGTGCATTACAAAATCAAAAACTATTAAGGAGAAAAAGAAAACACTGCTGTACAACAGAGCAGAAGCAACTGAGGATACGCAGCACGTCGCAGGATCTGGAGGTTCATCTAGCAAAACAACAAATACTGTCCAAGAATCGAGTAAAACTGAAACGTACATTGCAAAGCCTGCCTTACCTGGAACATCTACTGACAGCAATGTTGCGCCTCTTTGTCAAATAACAGTAAAAATTGGTAATGAGGCTATTGTAAAAAGACATATATTGGGATCTAAGCTGTTTTGTAAAAGGGGCCGAAAATCTAAACACGAGTCCAAACAGGACAATCTAATTGAGGAATCAGAAATGGAGATAAAAGAAAGAAGCCCGACTAGGCTCTACAGCTCAGAATGCCTGGAGCTGACGGAAATGTGTGATGACGTAAGTGACCAGGACTCCAGTGATAAACCCTGGAGACCCTATTACAATTATAAACCAAAAAAGAAATCCAAACAGCTAAGAAAAATGAAAAAGACTAAATGGAGGAAAAAGCACGGAAGCAAGAACACCATTATGGAAAGCCACAACACATGCAGTCGAGAGTATGCTCTCAGGAATGCTCCTGAGGAAAAGGCTATCAGTCAAGAAGAGAACGCAGAAATGCCTAATCTTCATTGTGAGCTCTGTGAAAGAGATCAATCTTCCACTGCAGAAATTCAAGAACACGTACACTGGCATGTAGCTACTTCAAAGCCTTACATTTGTGAATTATGCCAAAAACAATTTCAAAGTCCATCCACTTTAAAAATGCATATGAGGTGTCACACTGGGGAAAAGCCCTACACTTGCAAAACCTGTGGTAAAAGTTTCTCAGTTCCTGGAAATCTACAGAAACACGAACGTATTCACCTGGGTGTCAAAGACTTTGTCTGCCAATACTGTAATAAGGCGTTCACTTTAAATGAAACACTCAAAATACATGAAAGAATTCATACTGGAGAAAAGCGCTACCACTGTCAGTTCTGCTTTCAGAGCTTCTTGTATCTTTCTACCAAAAGGAACCATGAGCAAAGACATGTACGTGAGCATAATGGAAAAGGATACGCTTGCTTTCAGTGCCCCAAAATTTGCAAGACGGCGGCTGCTCTGGGAATGCACCAGAAGAAACATCTATTCAAAAGTCCAGGTCCGCATGATAGAAAAGAACAATTTTGCAATGAAAGCGCTAAACTTTTGGAAAATCCACCTTTCCTTGGCTCAGAAGGAAGTGAAGTAAAAAATATACAAAATGTAACTCCAGAAGTTATACTCTGAGTGACAGTTGTGCAAAAGAGAAAAAAAATCCAAAACTATATACTGGAGAAAATACAGATGCATTAAATGGGGAAATGTCTACACTCAAACTACTATCATTTACTATGATCAAATTTCTTCATCTAAACACGTGTCAATATATGCAAAAGAGGGAAAAATAACACAGAAAAGAAAAACTAGTATTTGCAATAATACAAACTTAATGTGAAAGACCCAAAATACTTTTGCCACAATAGACTTCTAACATATAGAGAAAGAAAAAAGGAAAAAAATATGACCAACCAAAACCCTTCTACTTAGCATTACAGGAAAATTTCTTCATCTAAACACGTGTCAATATATGCAAAAGAGGGAAAAATAACACAGAAAAGAAAAACTAGTATTTGCAATAATACAAACTTAATGTGAAAGACCCAAAATACTTTTGCCACAATAGACTTCTAACATATAGAGAAAGAAAAAAGGAAAAAAATATGACCAACCAAAACCCTTCTACTTAGCATTACAGGAAACTAGTCACTGAACTATTTTACAGTGCTGTTTTTGAGTCAGAATCGTTCTGGGCAAAATAAATATGTAGGTTCACAGTGTACTCTAGAAGGAATTTTTGCTGCAGAAACCATATATTTCATTTTTTAACAAAAAGTAATGTGTTTATAAACAAAATAACTGTAATTTAGTGTGTTCTGAAGTGAAGGTGGGAAGCGTTTCATGAACTTGGGTGTGCTGAAGTACAGTTGAGTTCCGGCGTGCTTTTCTGTAACTCAACAGTTACAAAACATATTCAGGAGTTTGAACCTCTTTTCCTTTCCATATTCAGTTTTGTAGTTACCATAATAACCGTTAAGTCTGAGTGCTTGTGTGGAAAGTATTCCAGGTTTATGATATCTCTGAGACATTTAATAAAGATTGAGTGGAACTCACAATAGCCAGTCTTCCAAACTGCATAAATTCCAGTGTCAGTGGCCTGGTAGAGCTATTCAGGTGCATTTGTCTAAAGAAAATTGTTCTCATGAAACAGCCTAGCTTAAAGAAATCCTGTATATAAGTGTCCACCTCCTGGTGGGTCTGCAACTCCTGTCTTCTAGAAATACCATTCTTCTCAGCAGAAGAAGAGGAGATGAAGAAGAAGACAGAGTCTTCCTCCTCATCCTGGAAAAATGCCTGGACAACAAACGACAGAGCAACTCCCCATAAATACTTTGATTTTGGGAGGAGTAGGTAAATAGATTCTTGCTTCCATATATATCCCCGAGGCAGTCCCTACGTATAAACAGGGATAGGGCCAGTTTGTGGGATTCCCTGTCATCCCCATGCCTTAAATACAACATCTAACCTTCATGTGTCCCTTCTCGGTGATCCCCCTAACCGTGCCAGCATCCGGCCCCAGGCAAGCTTCGTCGCAGTGTCCCTTGGCCCGGCACAGGGGGCCCATAGCAGAGAGGTACCTGGAGCGGGTAACTGGAGAAAGAAGTATTGGCCTTTCTGCCTCCCTCATCCTGCCACACTGAAGGGTTACGGTGAGCCTTATGGCTTCGCAGTTTGCTAAGAATCGGGAGAATAGGCTTCTGAAAGACATCACCAAAATATTACTATTATTTTGTGAAAATGTGATTAATTTTAACTGAGCTTAAGAGATTTAAAAAATGTCAAAGAGGGTGTATGTCTACAAGTTGCATTTTATATGATAGGGCTCTGTTGTACTGTATCTGCATTTCCAATTAGTCATGTACGTTCATCTCTATGAAGTATTAAAAAATTAAGTCAGGACAAAGGTTAGTGATCCTCAACTTCATTCTATGTGCAAATATGGTACACAGTTTGTTTACTTACTTTGTCTTCTTGAATATTTTAAAAGAAACTATAGCTTGGGTACAATAAAACTACAATTGAAATGATAATACAGTATTGATTGAAGTAATAATACAGTCCACTTATTCTATCGTTGGTGAATGCTATGAACCCCTTGAGGAATTTTGGGTTCATGGCAGCTTTGGTTCCATTTTAATAAGGATAATAGAAGAATTTAAATAAGGATAATAGAAGAATAAACACAGGAAAGTATGATGATGTTTCAAAGAAAGTACACAAAGATATCTTCTAAGTGGACTTGTATGATGATAATTATAGACCAAAGCAAATAAGGTAGAATATTTATAAATATAAAGATAATTTTGCAAATATTTTATATAACTGTATAGTTCATAAGAAAAATATTGATAGCTTGTGTTAGGTTTTGGGGGGGTTTGTATATTTTGATAAAAACACAATGACTTTGTAACTCTGTATATTCTCTACAGTTTATAGCAAAACAGTTTTAAGATGGCAATGTCATGTTTATAGTTCAATTGTGGCACTTTTACTACAAGTAACACGTTGCAGTAATGAGTCAAGTATTAATGACCAAATTAGAATTAAAGTAAGTGTAAGAGAAGGTAAATACTGTACGTTGTCAAAGACTGTAATTTGCTACATAATCGCATCTGTATTTTTGTTTAGAAGAAAATATTAAATGCAGATGTTAAGGATTGATAGAGTCTAATTTTATTTTTAGAAAGAGTGATTATAACTCTGTTTTTGTTTAATTAAAATAACATCTTCCTATTTTTCTGTAAGTCTCTCCATTTTTTAAATTATGTTAATACTTACATAATCGATAAGATCCAGAGATCTGTGTCTGCTAATAGTTACTTCGTTAGAAGATTAAGCAACACAGTTACCATACGTTCCCTTCGTTAAGGTCAAAACAGTGAATCGAGAACACGCCAGAGCTCAAGGGAAGTGATGGTATCTCCTGGCATCGTACCATTAAGGGTGAACGCAGTGCTGAGGTGAACAGAATCTACCTGCTCAGCATCTTAAAGGACTCGGAAGACAGGTGAACTGCGTTTAGTACTTTGCAACATCTTAAACGTGTTTTCATGAGGACCTGAAACTTTAAAAATTCTTTTCTTTTCAATTCTGATAGTAACCTGGCAGTATAGATTGCGTATTTTACACACTGTACTTCAAATCTTTTGGGACGGCTGTCAAGAAACATAGTTCAGAATGCAAATGTGTAATTGCATAAGGAAATAGAAAGATACATACAAAATAGATTACGCATATTCAAAATACTTCCCCCTTCAGCTAGGTGTCACTAGTCTGTAACTTGCATTAAAAATTAAATTTAAGCTAAATTACGCAGGTCATTTTGGGATGGTCCTCAGGAGGGATGTATGACTAAACAAAATTTAGAAGTTGGCTACATATAACAAATACATTTTTCTCTATTTCAAATGCTAATTAAAAAGACAAGTGGATCATCCCAGAGTTTGTGCATCTAGACAAAATGTTAGTCAATCCTCATTTATGACATACCCAAAATTAGAACAAATACACTGAATGATATTGCTGTTTTCTGTGAAATGAGGTAACGTGACACAGCTAAACTACAGGCAGAAGCATATGAAGTAAGCCAGTAAGTGTCATCATCACTTTTATTTGTTCTAAACTTCCTTGACATAGCAATTACCACTGACAATTCAACGCTTTGGCTGACATAAAAGGTTATCTCACAAGAGCAAGGATCCCCCTACTTATATCCTCATTGTTAAATAAAGAAATCTTTCCCCTAAGTTTGCAAGTTAGCACACCAGTGTTTGTCCTAACTATGTCCTTAGCTGAACAGGCCTACCTGCCACGCAGATCCTCATAAATGTAACTTTAAGAGAAGCCGAAGATGAACATTGTGCAATTGAAATAGTATTCTGAATATAGTACGTTAGATAAAACCAAGGCACTTTTAAAATAAAATGGAGTGTCAGGAATTAGATAATGGCAAAATGGAAAGTAGCAGTGATAATGTTGATAGGAGGTCTGTGCTTCGAAGGAAGCTGATGCGAAATTAAACAGTAAACTCCAACTGTAACCATAACTTTTGAGAGTATGGAAGAACTAGAGTCACACGATCTAACTTTCAAAATGTTGCAACCCACAGTTTAAGCACCCATATTCATTCTCAGAGTGCTACCCTGCTACGTTTCTCAGATCAAAGCTCTGACTCTGCCCCCGTTAGCCTCAGTTCACCAGCCACCGGTCAGACAGGGCAGCCAACCTGGATAGCCAACTGTAGGTAATCAAATCCTCAATTTGTACTGTAGAGGAACCTCTCCTTTCTAACAGGTTAAAATTCAGCTTATGCAAACTTGTGTCTTTGTGCAGATTTGGGTTTTGCATACATACAAATACACCCGTTACTGCTGTGATGAAGCTGCTTATTCCTTACCTGTCCTCCCCCAACCACGATGTGGAGCATGGGGACGAGGAAGGAACCTCACCAGTGCCGAAGGAGCAGCAGGGGAGAAGCTGGATGCAGGAAGAGCCACCAAGGAATGAGGCACAGCAGTGCCTTACTGTCAGATTATATGGCTCGATGACGTACCGTAATAATAATGGCAAGATTTGTGCGGGAGAAATAAAAAATGGTCAGAGCACCACGGCAGAGGACTTTAGAGACAAATGACAGATGCTGGCCTGAAGCTTTCCAGACTTCCCTTTGCTTTAACAGAAGGACAGACTGAAGAGGGCTTTCTAGGTGTAAAGTGAGGAATCCTAGTCCTCTACTGCTTTCTAAAGCGGCTGTAGCCCACTGAACTACCTCTGTTTTAGGACACGTCAGTCACTAAAGGCTTTCAACCAGGCTCTGTGCCTACGGGGCCTGGAGGGTGATGTCCCCTCAGCATGCACCCGCATGTCACCAAACCGGACATGCCACCTGCAGCTGACGGCCGGGTGGATTATGCAGACCGAAGAACGGCGCCCACCACCACCGTGGGACTGGGGCGAACTCCAGACGTAAGCAAGATCCCAGAGAGTTTCGCATTAGGATCTGTATCTCCGGGGAGCCGTCGGTATAAAACATGATGCGAAGGCCCTTTAATTCTTGATGAAGGCGGGCTGCTGCTGCGCTTTATCTGTAGTCTACCAACACCTTCGGGTGACTTGGGACTCCAGTGAGCGAAGCATTGCCCGTTGCAGTTTGCGGGCAGCCACTGCACTTGGTTTCTCAGGCAGCACTGGGGGCTGAACCATTTCCTACTTGTTTTACGGCATTTCTTACGCGGCCCAACAGGCAAACGTCAACAAGTGACAGCAGAGAAGATTCAACAGAAGCCATCTCGTGCTTTTCACGGGGACAGGCACTCAGCATACCAGAAATCAAAGCAACCGGCTCCGTCACTCGTTTCAGCCGTTTAATGCAATGAGTACTAATATGGTAAACACAGGCGTTTAACGTGCCTCGCAGCTACAGCCCCTCTGCCCCCGCACGAGGGACAGAGAGGAACAGGGCGGGCGGCGGAAACGGCCGAGACCCCCGGGCACCGAGCGAAGCGCAGACGGAACAGCAAGGCCCCCTCCCCCGGCGGGGCCGCCGGCGGGACC
>NW_008796078.1:2742595-2754207 GCF_000699145.1 Aptenodytes forsteri
CGACCTCGGGCATCGGAGTCTGTTTGTCAAGCAGAAATTGCGAAATTATTGATGTGCAGGAAGTTGGTGGTAGAGGGCTGTTCTGGAAACGGTCATTAATGCTTCTGTTTCTTTGTGTAGCGTGTGTGCGGGTGAGAGGCAGGCAGAGAGAGAGGCTGGTGACTTTATTTTGGTGGTTAGGAAGTGCTGACTAAAAATACCTATACATTCAGTAAAGTGGGAAACCGAAGGATGAGCTGAGGAGGAGGGGCCGGGGAGGAAAACAGATAGTGTGGTGCGGCTCGGGAGGACTTCAAAGCAAGTAGGAGAAACAGGATGTGCAGCGGCTTCCTGAAGGGGTATCAAAATACATCCATACAGCTCAGATGCAACCCGTTTATTTCCTTTCTCACGCAGTCGATCGCCTTTTTTGAGAATGAAGCGAAACGAGTTGAATTGGGCATGGCGCTGGGGTTGAGAACCGGTTGTGAAAACCTTTTGAAGGATTAGGTTTGGTGGAGGAATGGAGTCGTGTTTACTTAAATACCGTCATGATGTATGAACTTGAATATGTCTTCAGTAAATAGACGGCTAGGTCGTGAAAATAGGAGACTGCGTGAAGTGTAGCTGGAGGTACTCTTGCTCCAGTGTTGGTGATGGAGGGTGGTTGCCTGTTGAGTAGACAAGGCTGAACACACGCTTGCTGAGATCTTAGGTTGTTAGCTATTATCATGTCATATTAGCAACAATACATGTCAGCTTGCCTTTCAAAAAGACTACTGTTCGTTTTGGGGCTAAGGCATTAATTACTGAAGCTGACTTATTTATTGGCAGCGTTCTGCTTCTTAACTTGTTTCATAAGGCTTTTGTCAACACTGGACAACACAACATTCAAGGAGTTTTACATTTCGTGATGGTTGAACCTGATAAAAGTTTTCCATTAAAATACCAAAGTGTCTCGAGACTTATGTTGGAACTAGTTTCATCGTCCCGTTTATGTGTTCTGGATTGAGCCTGCAGTTGTATCATAACTTCGAATGTTCGGTTACCTGGCAAAAGTAATGGTAAACCAAGGACTACGACCTGCTTCCTAGGGAGTACATAAAAAGTTGGTTGCCAAAGATGGACCTGTAAGAACTGTAGGAGCCCGTTTGGAAAGTGAGTGGAAGTAATAGCTGCAATAAAAGACGTGTCTTGAAACAGTGTGAAAATCACTTTGTAAACCTACTTGTTTCTTCTAACAAAACAAAAACAGTG
Organism: Aptenodytes forsteri; assembly: GCF_000699145.1. Classification (NCBI taxonomy): domain Eukaryota; kingdom Metazoa; phylum Chordata; class Aves; order Sphenisciformes; family Spheniscidae; genus Aptenodytes; species Aptenodytes forsteri. Next base: position 2,743,832 of record NW_008796078.1, read on the forward strand.
TTTAAAAAAAAGATAGGGGTTAAAGATGCCGTGGAAGCTTGTGAACCCTCAAATCCCTAGATGCTTTTTTAGCTTCTTCGCACAGCACATACTGTTTTATTTTCACTTCTTGCTAGTATTTTACTAATGTGTTTTTTAGGGGAAAACCCTCTGAATGAACAATAATAAACAAATGTAATAATGTAATCCCCCTTGATCTGGAGGGATTAGCAGTAGCAGACCTCACTTTGGAAAGTGTTCATAGTCTGTAAGAATTCCTTATAACGTGTTTCTTAGAAGTGGAATACATTTTGGTGCCTAAGCTTTGTTGGCATTTAAACTACGACGAGACTTGACACTGACTCATTTTGTATGCGTTGCGTGAGAGAGCATGGTAGTTTTAATGAGGTAGTGTCAGTTCTGTGTAATTCTGCATGTATAGAAAACACCATCTGCAGTAAGGTCTTATTTATACCGTTGTTGTACAATACACAAATAGATGGTAAAATCTAAAGTTAGTGATGTTACACAAATTGTCACAACAGATTTAGAATTGAGGCGTGTACTTAAAGGTGGCTAAAGTAGCTATTGCATACCTAGCAGTGGAAAAAACAGAGCAGGAACACATTTGCAGCCCCTGGTACTCTCTCTGTTCTGTGGGATACCAGTGTTTGCAGCCCATCTCCTGCCTCCGGTTTTCAAGTAAGAGGTAAGATGAACTGGTCTTGCCAGTTTAAGACCCCATAATATTTTTCGAAAATGTGATACTACATTTTAGCAGGTTTCCATCAGAAATCCACTGAACGTCTGTCTTTATGATGACTCTTTTGTATTGGTGGCTCTATTTCATGTGTCATAGTAATGGCAAAAGCGCTTTACAAAGGTATGTGGATATCATGTAGTTTTAGGCATATCTCATAGTGTAGTGTTTTAAGCTTTTATAATTAGCTTCTGTTTTCATTTTATGACATACAGTAGTAGCTTTTTAGGTGGTAAGTGATTTTAGTTACTTTGATTTTTGGTGTGTTTACTGAAACTTGTCTTAGTGGAGCACTTGGAAAATGGCTCTGTTGTCTCCCAGAGCTCATTTGACAAAATTCAGGACGCGTTCTTTTTCAAACTTCTTGCACTGAGTTGTTAACACTGTGTGGTCATCTGGGATTATGCTGCACTCCTGGAGTGGATTTAATTGTTGCTGTGTAATATGTTTAGTCCTGTGAAGCGAATACTTTGGAGTTTGTGCGCATAGACGTCTTCTGAACATCTTTGTTCTGGGTCCCTGTCAGAGGATGTACGCTAATTGCGCACTTTCACTCGACAGAGGATATTGTGAATAGCATTTATCTATCCCACCTCCTGCTTTTGCTTAGTTTCTGATGCACTGTTAACTGTGAACAAGCTTTAACTTGGTGTTTTCATGTAGTGTCTACATCTAGCAAACGATGTGCAGGCAAGGGAGTCTGACAGAACTGTTGAATTTGGTAGGTTGCTCCATTGCTGTTAGTAATACCAGAGTTACTAATAACTCATAACAGTAAAGTAATGTGGAGAGTTTGAATTTATTAAATGGTGTACACCTGAACTCTTACTGCTCTAACACTTGAGGCTTTATTAGCATTGCAGCTTTTCCCTTTTGTTTAGGTTTGATCTAATCTTATTTTGAAGTGAGGTTTTACTAGGTATTTATATAGAGAATCTAAACAATATTTTCTAAATATTTTAAAATCCAAACCAATATGCATAATTGGCCAAAGTGTGGGTGGTTGGGGGTTTTTTTAAATTACTTTTTTTCTGTTTTGCCAAAATAGCTGAGTGGCAATAAAATTAGTTAGTTTAAAAGTCAGGTAACTAATAGCAATTGTGAACTTTTAGCTCTTCAAAATAAAAAGGTTGGTGTTTATTTTAATTATGCGTTTCATGGTTTCCCTATTGAATTAGGCTACTAAATGTGTCATGTGAAAATAATTTCTGCTTTAAGCTAGTCCAGTGACCGAAACTGGTGAATTGATACGGTCAATACAAAATAAGTAAGTCTGTTATTGCTGCTTGGTTTAATTTCTCTTTTCCCCAAAACAACTTTATTTGGTGTTTCTGACTAACCATTCATACTACCTACACTTTCTAAACAAACCCTTGGAAAACACTGGTGTACATTTCCTCAATACACTTCTCTCACTTCTTACCTTTTCTCCTTCCTTTGAACAGTGAAACATACGTGGTCTTCAGAATTCCATACTTGATGAATGCACTGAAAGTCTAAACATTCAAGCAGATATCTGGTGGTGTTCATACTTGATTTTTACGCAACCATTATAGCTTTAGGTTTTTGAGGAAAAAAGTAAGACAGTGTAATCAATCAGAGACTTGTGACTTTTTTTTTTAAAAGAAAATAAGCTTCTTGGAAGAGTTGGACCACTATATGGCTGAAAAGTCTCCCACAATCACAGATATTAAGAGGTGTTTGGAAAGATATGAAGTCTCATGCTCTGTACTTCATGTGACAAGTGCTCTGAGGTTATAATTATGTAGAAATACTTAATTTTTACTCTTTTAAGAAAATATGAAGCTATAATGATTGTAATTTCCTTTCAAAGTCCACTGTACAGTGCCTTTACAGTGCCAATTAAGTGATGTTATATCTTAAATATTTTGTGTGAAAATAGGACTGTGAAGCTACAGAGTTAACTAAAAAATAAATTCTTATCAGGAACAACTGACACATACAGTTCATGCTTATTAATTACAAACTGCAGTATCAGAAGGTCTCTGGGGATTACTAGCCTATTTAATGAATTTTTTTTTGTATTTTCTTTCATATGTTTTACTAAAATAGCTTTTTTTTAAGGCAATGTTCAATCATTGATGCTTTTCTTGATGGTTCTGCAGTGTCTCACTTGAGTAATTTTGAGTTTAGTTTCTTTTTGGAGTCTAATGGCATTAAAAACCGGTTCTGTTCATGTCTCTCAATCTGTCAACATGAAGTGTGGTGTTTAAAAATAATATGTATACTTCCTCCTCTCCCACACCCAAGTTGATGAAAAGCTCATTGATGCTTCTGAGAGCGCAAGTTTTAACTGTGGAAGTTACTTAAGCGTCTATTCATGCTTTCCATCAGCGTACAAATCCCTGACTTGGAAAACATCATGCATGAAGTTCAGTCTCTGTTCCTGTTAAACTGTCATGTTCTCTGCTCAGATACAGTTGTGGTAGCCTTTCCAATGCCAGGCATTACTTAACTTTCACGACTGTAATAATCTATTTAACCAAACAAAAAAATGAGGGGGGGGAGAAAACAAAATTGTGATTTTTACATCTTAACAGCATAGACAATAAAGCTTTCTCCACCATGCTTCATATCTGCAGGTTTTTTAAAAAGAAACAGGTATGACACTTCAAATCTAGTTTCAAGCTGTGGTCTTTGAAAGTGGAGGTGATATGTTATTCAGACATGATAAGTTAAAACTCAATACATTGATGTAACTTTTTAATACATTATAATAAAGTTTAGATAATGTTGATACCGCGTTTCATTGGGAGAGGTATTTCCAGTAGCAGGTAAGGATGAACGCTACTGTAAAAGGTCCTGGTTAAGACCTAATGCAGAGTACGATTCTGGTTGCCTGTATTTAAGACAACAATTCAAGTGGAACAGGGACAGAGAGTGGCTACTCGCCGACTAGGAGCCTCTCGTGAGAGGGTACCAGAAAAGCTTGTCTTGTTTCTCTTAGCAGAATGAAAGGTGAAAAGGGTCTGTTTGCTATCTTCAAAGACATTCAGAGGGGAAGGAAACATCCGGGGGGAAATAACTGTTTAAGCTAAAGGACAGTGTTGCTGTAAATAAATGTAGATGTCTGCAGCATTCAGATTTTGGAAGAGCTTTCCAATTTGAGCACTGGGAACTGGTTTTAGCTCTAACTACTTAGAAGTAACCATTTCCAAAAAGGGCTGACTGATGTCCAGCGTGTGCTACTGCAGTGGCCTAGACTCAATACCCAGCAAATCTTTGTATTCCTCTCTCGTTAGAAACTTCCTTTTCTACTTGTTCTTATCCATGTTGCGTTTAGTCAGTAGGTGACTTCCCCCTTCTACTAGACCAGACAGTTAGGAAAAAATAAAGAATACTCGTAGCTGAACCTTTGAAAATATATCAGTCAACTTAAAATCATTGTGGAAAATGAAATAACGATTTGATGCGTAAGTTCTTATTAATCAGCTTCCTCTAGCCAAAATATTTGGGGAGAAAATACCTAGTGAACAATAGCTCAGCCAGATCATGTCTTGGTCTAATGACCTAATGCCGTATCACCTCAGGCTGCAGGCTTCTCGGATTTAGCAAGCTACGCAGGGTCAAGCCCGAGATGAGACCTCTGAAGGGAAAGTGCAGGTGCTGCAGGAAGTGGTGTTCATGAGTCAGTGTGCTTTCCTCTTCCTGTCGGCTCTCATTCCACGTGAAGCTGGATGTAGCAATTTCTGTACACTGTTGGATCTTACGAATTGAAAATTAATATGGAAATGCATGCTGTCTGAATGGAAAAGTAAATTTTGGACACCCATTAAAACTGTAAAATTCTTGTGCCTAATATTTTGTAGGTTTTTCCCTCTCAATATTTACAGTCATTTTTTTATTTACAGATGACGCCAAACACTTAGTACCCAACAAAATGAGAGACTTTTTCTGTACCATAAACTTGGACCAAGAAGAAGTTTTTCGTACACAGGTAGTTGAAAAATCTTTAAGGTAAGCTTAATTTTTAAATGGAGATGATAAGCAAGGCTGCCTCAGTTCAGAATAAAAACAAGATATGCATCAATGTGCATGTGCTTTTGCTTGTACCTCTTTAAAATGAGAGATGACTTGTGGCGACTACTCAGAAATGTTACAGCAATGTGTAAATCGTGAGAATAGTTGAAAAAAGATGAAATTGAGGCTTGTGAGTAATACGGTGCTTCGAAAATGAAGTGTGCTAAAACATATTTCATTATTACTTTATTCTGTTCCATTGGGCAGCATAACATTCTTTTTCTTGCCAGGTTGTTTTCAAGGGAAAGAAATCCGCCTGATACTTGCTCTCCATGTCATTTCCTACTTCTGACATGCAGTTGGTCTGTATTGGTGGAATTATGCTTTTAGTGTCTGTCTTGTAAAACCTGTTGCTAGAATGAAGGAACTGGAACTTTTCCATGTGTAAGAGTTTTGTGTGCTGTGCGATGTGCCCCTGAGCAGGCCTCGTTCTCTCCTGAAATTCTCGGTTTGGGAACTATAACCAGCGCTCACACAGAATGGCTTGCTTTGCATCCCTGAGCAGCGCTTAGCTGTAGATTCTGCTACTGTCTTAGAGCCTTAAAAACAATCAAACAAAAAAGTCATGGTAACGTAGCTGCAGTAGCGTAGGTGCTTTTATGTCTCAAAACTCTTAAGTTCACTGATGACCCATACTGAAGAATCGTTGCAGCTGCATTGTTAAGAATATCTGAGTGACAGTTTCAGTCATCTGGAGGAGACATTAAACCTTCCTCTTAAAACCCAGAAAGCCTGTTCAAATTCTTGAAAGTTTTCCTAATTCTTGTTGTTTCCCGTGGTTTTATTGTTAGTGTTTGTTCTTTGAGCTCTCTCTCTAGATGTTTCCGGGTGAGGAACAGCATACTGCTCATATGGCAAATTTAAATAGGGAATTTTACTTTTTCAAAACATTATTTTAAAAGCCTCCTTATGCTTCTGCATGAAAAGCAAACACCACGTATGTGCAATCGTGAACAGATATTTTGCTCGTACTCCTGATCTGTAACTGCTGTAGTCAGATCCAGAAATTTTTCAGAATTTAACTGGCTGCAATTGAGATTGATTACCAAAACAAACTCAATTGAGTAATCCTTCAGAGAAGAACGTTAAAGAGACTGTATTGATAAAGGAGAAACTTAACATTTCCCTTTCAGATAGACAGTAGTTTGATCGGTAAAAGGGAACCCGGCGTATCTTTTAAAAAGAAAGACTTTGCTGTCCAATTTTTGACATGTTAATAATTGAAATCCTAAAAGTTACTACTATGCTTAGAAACAAGACCAGTTACATTTAATGTTTATGCAGACATTTTTATTATGTTCCATTTAAGAGTTATTAAATTTATATACTTTAATCACCTGATAATAAGAGAAGTATTAATTGCATAGTAAAACATTTGATAAAATAAATCACCTTAGATCCATCAAATTTTTTTAAATAGTACTGAAGTTTTAACTGAAACTTGGTTAAATGAAAACAAGCCATTAGTACTTTACCGAGGAAAGGAAGAAAAATCTCACTATAACAAAACAACAGTTTTGGGGGGCATGTGTGCCTCCACTGACTACACAGGGAACTCCTTCATCCTCTGAATTATAGCTGCGTTAAGTTAGATTGACAGCATGAGTAGGATTCCATACAAACTGATGAAATGTAATAAAATAAGTCATCCTCTATTAGCAGCGACCAGAGTTGGATGCTTACACTTGATGACTAGTGTGTATGCAGTTATGAAGGCTGACACTTGTTCCAGAAACTTAATTATACCATCTTGTTGCTTATTACCGTGTTAAACTAGAATACCGTACTAACCTAGAGGTACTGGAAGGGAAGATGAAAGCTCTGATCTCTTATTAGTCTGAAAACTTTGTAAATTGCTTTTCAGTAAGATGTAGTACAGTATAATTTTAGTCATAGATACAACTTTGAATTTAATTGTTTTGTTTTATATTATTTGCTTGCTTTTTCTTACGCACATAATTCACAGTCTGTTTTTGTCACTGTATTCTGGGTTGTGAATTTGTACTAGCTGTTATCTAAATTATATTCTATGACTATCCGCTAGTTAAACATCTGTAGAAGTAATTATCACTGGAATTAAACTTATCTTTGACTACAGTGATTGAGAACTAATGAAATGTATTTTTAAAATGTGCAAATAGGTTTGGGCTTCCACCAGCACTGGGACTGTTGTTAGAGGGCAGATGTGAAGCAAATGACTTTTCAAAGTCAGAAAAACATGAATTAATAGTGAAGTGAAAGAAGGATGTTTTGACTCAAGAAATATTCCCTGACACGGTGTGGGATTTCTGTGCGTTCTGAAGAAAGACATTTTTTTTTTCCCCTTGGAAAGTTTAAAGAACATCCATGAGCCTCCTCAAATATCTACGGTCAAATATGAGGAATTGGGGAGGGGTTGTGGTATGTGTGTGTTGCATTTTTTTATTTAAACTAAATTCAGTTTCTTTTTTTCAAACTGAACTTTGTGTGAATGCAAGGTTATAGCAAAAAGTAATTTTCTTGTTGATATAACTTGCTTTTGTCAAATGACAGGTCTAGGGGCATTGGTCAGTTTCTGTCATAGAACTGCCAGTTTAATATAACAAGGAAGGGAAGAGCAAAGGAGTATGTCACACATTTAAATTTAATCTCCTGTATTACTGTAATCCAGTTCTTCCTGTATGACAGTTTGGTCTTCCTTTGAGTTAGCACTATCTTCTAATTTTGTATCCGTCAGAGTCTTTAAAATTCTTGCATCAAAGTCACAAATGAAAGTACTAAACTAAGGACTGAATCCCTGAGGAACAGGTTGAGTAAGTTCTCCATTTTAATTATTCCTCATTGGTATAACCTATTGTACCCCTGCAGCCAGTTCTGTATCCACCTAAGAATTTCTTTACTAATCCTTTTTATTCTCCATCTTAAATTTTCTCTCTGTGCCTCATAGTTTGCTAAAGAATAATCAACAACTGATTCATAAGGCAGTGGTGTTAATCTAGGTAAGGAAAAATGTATCAACATGAATAAACCAATGCGTTACCTTCTATTTATGCTCATACTGTTGACCTGTTCTTTCTTGCCAAATCTGAGACTTCATGTAATGTTGAGGTCAAAATAATGATTGTTAGTGGCTGATCATTCTTGGGGGGGCGGGTATAGTTGTGAAGTTTGCTCTCTTTAGCCATAGGATATGGCTGCTAAATAGGTTTTTGGAAGTCTCTGCTAATAGTCCCCATCCCAGACAGATTATCTGATTATAACTGGACGCATAGAGTTACATACATCCAGCAAGAATAGGGACGTAACGCTTCGTGATACGTAGTTGTTGACGTACGTTGTGGTCTAGTGTTCCTCTTAGGATGTCTGACTGAAGCTGAGTTAGTAGCAGAGTTTCCCTTGATACCAGTGCCAGCTAGTTCACCCACTGTTTACTCTTTCCGCCGTAATATCTCTTTGTTTGTACTGGTGCAACTATTATTTGTGTAGCTATTAGGGGAACTGTATCACGGAATTGACCTAAGTTTAAAATAAACCTTTGTTTCATCTTTTTTGTTCCGAGTTACTGTGTCAATACAACTAAAAGGAGCAGCGAAGGTAATAAGGAAATTGAGGCTGCTTAGGGCTGCTAAAGGTAATGCTCATGAATTTATACCTTTAGTGGTGGTGCTGACAAGAAGAACCCAGCCCTCAAAATCAAAGCTGAATTTGTTGGCTTTGAAAATTAAAAAAAGAAAAAAAAAAAAGTGGGGAGCTGAAAAACCACAAACAAATCTTTCACCTGAGAATTCTTAAATTATTTCTCAGTGTAGTGCAAAGGCTAATACTGACTTGTCTGCTTTGAAGCCTATGGTAAAAGGTCTGTGTTTGAACGAAAGGAACATTTCACTTGTGAAATTCCTCATAATGAATTCCTGCAGTTAATGCTTTGTTTCTAAAAATCAATTCTAGAAATTTGGAATACTAGATTTTTCACCTGTGTTCTTTCCCACTTTTTAAATTAGTTATCAGCTCTTCTCTTATTTTTAACTTATTTAATGAACCATTGGTCCTTAAGCATTTGGTGGTTTTTCTGTAATTATTTTGGAGGGAAGAGAGTAGGGATGATACCCTATTCTTCCTGGTATCCTTTTGGATAGGTAGTAATATGAACTGATTGTTCCAAACATAAGCGTATTTGTATGAGTTTAATAAAGTATTGTAACAATACAGTGTCAGGAAGGTACTTTACTGGGAAACAAAAAAAAACCCCTTTGTCTCTCGGTTTGGTATAACTGTCGTCACAGTACGTCTCTGGGTTTGGTATAACTGTCGTCACAGTACTTTTCTGTAGAAAGAAAGCAGAGGCTAAAATTAGTTTCACGAAGCTGAACACATTTCCCCAGTGATGTTAATACATTGTAATTGAAAATATTTTAAGTCTTTAAGAATCCAGTAGTTCCAAAATAGCAGGTTTTTTTTGTGGATGCACTTGATTTTCAGAATTTACAACTTGCAGTGACACAAATAACATTGTGGTTTTGTTCAGTCTGTTGAAATACAACTATCTGACTACTGGCTATGATTGCATCAATAAGTATTCCTTAAGTTCAATGGAAGTATAAATTCCTTGAGTGAAGATGCACCAACACATTGCGTGAAATGTCTAACATAGAGGAACCCAGAGTCTTTTTACATAGAGGGCTGTGCAAATGGCAGTTAAGTAGGGTGAACTGTAAACATTATATTGGACTTCATTAGATGGAGAAATGTGACCATTTCAGCATGCGGGAGAACGTGTGCATTTGAGATTAACATTTCTCTTTTTCACTGTTCTGTTTTATAGTTACTTATGCTTATGGCTTCTTTTTACAGGTCTGAATCTTTGAGCATCAAATTTGACATGGAAGTTAGAGCTAGACAAATGTCAGTTAGTGAAGTAATTCATAAATTGTGTTTTAATGTAATTTAATTGCATACTGAATGAAAAAAGAGAAACAAAACTTGTGAGTGTCTCAGGAAGTCATTTGGGGTGGGTTGAGAACCAACTAGAATAATTTCAAGACAGAAAAATAGGATGGAAATTGCAGAGGAGACAACGTTTTCTGTGTGTGCGCTTTGAACATATGTAAGGCATTCTCATGAAGTTTTAACTTGCTGTGTTACTATATGTTCTTGTAATGAAATGGTTGTGGATGGCTTTGATGATAGATAAGTATAGTGCTAAAAGCCAAGGTCTGGGACTGCAGTAAAAATGTAGAATTTAATGTTTGTCTTCTATATAAATTACATGAAATGTTTTTCTATTTTAACTTTCAGTCTTTCTTTTCAGCCCTTATTTTGGGGAAGAGTTTTACTTTGAGATTCCAAGAACATTCCAGTGGTTGTCCTTCTACATTTATGATAAAAGTGTTTTACAAAAAGACCTGCGTATAGGTAGGTTCTGGGATACTGTCTACATCTTGCATAACATTTGGTTATTTTCGGTATCATTATCTGTAAGATTAAGGATACAATTATTAAAGTGATGCTATTTTCAAAACACAGTGTATAGTGCATTTAAACTAAATGCTCCTTCAAAGTTTGAAAAGCAGGATTTTGTTTCCTTGCTTTATTCTATTATACTAAAATATGTTTATTT
>NW_008796078.1:2754348-2758697 GCF_000699145.1 Aptenodytes forsteri
AAGCATTTTACAGCAACTTACGTAGCTTAGGTGAAAAATTACAGGAGGTGGATTCCCCCCCACCCCGCCCCACATAATGGCTCTATTGCAGCTGCTGTTTGGATATGGTTGCTGTAAAGCTCTGACAGTCTGCTGTGGAAGAAGCCTTCACATTACTTGAATTGAGGAAGGAAATAATTTGCACCAGGATGCCAGATAATTTGGTATAATAACAGCTTTCCAAGTAGCAATCAGAAGAGTAAAAGGCATCTACCTTCGGTTTCCTATTTAAACATTCTTCAACACCGTTACTGTTCTCTCAAATCTTTATCATGTTATTTCCAGCCACCAGTGTGTTCTCTATTAAACATTCCAACACCGTTACTGTTCTCTCAAATCTTTATCATGTTATTTCCAGCCACCAGTGTGTTCTCTATTTTACCTAATCTTGTTATTAGTGATATTCAAGATAATACATTGCAATTAACTTAATTTGGCTTTATATAAACTATTTTTCTGCTTTACTTATGCTTCATGTTCCTTGTTCCCATAAACTTTTCATATAGCATCATAAGCTTAAAAAAACCCTAAAAGAAAGAGAGTTTAAACAAAAATCAAACTTCAAATCTATTTAAATATTTGTCCTATCCTATAAGTGATATTTATGCTTATCTCTCCCTGCCCCCCTCCCCCAGGAAAGGTGTCAATCAAAAAAGAAGATTTATGCAATTACACAGGAAAAGAGAACTGGTTTATGCTTCAACCTGTTGATTCTAATTCAGAGGTTCAGGTAACTATTAAATTGAACATTTACATTTTAAAAATTAAATACAGATAAGTGCATGTAATGGTAGAAGTTTTATATTGAGCTGTAGCAGATAGGTTAGCATCTGTCTTAATTCTTGTGAGACAGCTATGTCTTTCAGCTTGATTAGAGAATAATGCATATTCTACATTTCTAAACTGGCTGTGTCGTTCCTCATGATACTTAAAGCTGGCAGAAGACTTGAAACAACTGTTTGAGAAATGTCTTACCAGTATTTTGATGTCTAAAATCTTTGCAAGAGGAGCTATGTACTTGAAACAGGTGAATGATTTAGGAAACTACCGAGCCCCCCATCTTTTTTTTTTTTTTTTTAGTCAGTTGTGGTGTTATCTGAAATGATGACTGATTATGTGACATGAAATGGTTAAAGTCTCCAAAAGTGGAGGTACTTGTGCTCATTTATCTTATTTTGAAATACTTTCAGCATTCAGTATCAAATAACTTGCACTTCAGAGTTGTATTTTGGTCTGTGGTTCAAATTCTTCTGACAGGATTGTTCTCGTAATATGTAAAAATGAGATGGCTCTAGAAGTTGTAGCAATTTTCTTTTTGGTTTGAGGAAGAAAACAGAACAGTATTCTTGAGCATCTCAGCCTTGTTGCTGTGATAAACAGTTTATTAGATTTTTAATAGTTTTTTCAGATTTGCCTGAGGGCAAAAGTCTTGGACTTGGCAGTGTTTGTATTTTTCTAGTAACTTGGAAGTCCCTCTGGGTAGGGAGAGTCCTGTCTACTTTTACAAGAGGTGAAGGTGCGCAGGATTCTCAAAAAAAAAAACAAACAAACAAACACACCAAACAAAAAACCCCCCAAAAAACCAAAAACCTGACACGTTATTTTCCAGGATTAATCATCTGTGAGCTGTAAGTTTAGCATGCAGCTGTTGGGTATATTGGAGGGCATGTGATTGCTTTACATGAAGACAGATGTTCAAAACATCTGAATACCACTTTCTCGTTTCTGTTGAAAATCAGTCCTTGTTCAGGTAGGATAGAATGTAATAGAATTGCTCAGTTGGAAGGGACCTACAGATCACCTAGTCCAACTGCAAGTTGTCTCATTCTTCTTCCAATTCTTCCATCTAATCACTCTTGAGTATTCTAGAAAGTCCTTTCCAGGTAAAAACTGAAAGGCAGTTTCTGCTTTGACTTAAATATTGTCATGCTTGCTATGTTTTTTCTCAGTCATAAGAATGTATTGAATGAAAGATTACTTCTTGTCATAATACTACATGAGTAAGTTTGAAAATTCATTTATAATATTCCATTAGTAGACTTTAGCAATTTCTTACATATTGGAAATAAGTTTTTAATTTTCTGTGGCTTTGTAGCTCACAGTGGAATGTAAGCTCTTACTGATACTTCTCTATGGCTGGGACGTGTGTAAAGCACTCTCCTGCATGACGCTTCCATTAAAGGATGACCTTTTCTGCTAAGGTGTGTGCTCCTCATGTTAGTCTTTTCCTTGAGTTAAGGCATTTGGGTAGGTTTCTCCTCTGTCGTGCTTCCTTTTTCCATGAAACTTGTAAGAGCAGAGCTGAGACCAGTTCCCATCTGCCAGATTTGGCTGAAATCTCATTGGTTTGGATGTGCTATACCATACTGAAACGTATTCCTAGGAGATTCCCAAGATTATTGGTGGGACGTGGCTGAAAATAGCAGGCTTTCACATAGTGTATGTGCAGAAAAAGTGCAGGCATGTTTATAAAGCTAGATAACAGTTTGGGGAAAAAAATTTCTTTTCAGATGTGCTCTTCTACTTAAGGCACCATACAAGTAGTTGGCGTTTTTTCCTCTAGTTCTCTCCATGTGAGTATTTTCCAGAATTTATGATGGGTGCAAGGCAATAGGATGGCTTAGGAGTATTTTGTGTTCCTTGGCTATATGCAGGACACATTGCAGTTTGCTTGGTTGGGGTTTTGGTTATTTCTCCTTAAATCGTCATTTGTTTCAAGAAAACTGTACTTTCTGTGTACCAGTGATCTATTTTTGATACAGGCTAACTTTGCTATAATGAGCAGCCTGTATATCAGGTACATTAGTGGTGGAGGTGCATATTGAATATTGTGGAATACAGCTTGTAGATGTACAAAATCCATACCAAGTCATAAGTGCTTTGGCACCAGCTGTCATCAACTTTACCAATACGCATATCTTGGATTTTTGTTTTTTCTTTACCATTCATCAGTTCTTATAGTCTGTATGGGAAATTGTCAGCTCTACCTTGGGAGGACAAATGAAAGTATCACTGGAAGACATTTGAGTTTGTTAATAACTTTGACAGTTTCTAGAAGGGCTTAAAAGTATGTTAAATGTAACATTTTGTCTTTTGTGGAATTACCAAGAATTAAACTTGCCGATTCTTACAAAATAAAACTGAATTGGGGAGATGGCGAAATAAACAGACCAGTCATTTTCTAAAACCACTTTACTTGTAATAAGTTTAGGACTTCTCAAGGGTCACAGGGAAATAAACAGACCAGTCATTACAAGTAAGGTGGTTTTAGAAAATAAGTTTAGGACTTCTCAAGGGTCACAGTCCACTCCTAATGCGGAAGCTGTAGTCCAGTCATTTTCTATTCAGGTCCCACAGCTCTGTACATACAGGTAATCTGAAGTGGAGGTGATGTGATTAAAAGTTCTTCAGAGTAAAAGCACTATGTGCTTGAGCTAATACAAGTTTTTGGTGAAAGAAGGGTGGTGGGTATTTCCTTTCAAGTGTGTATGGGAAGAGAGTGGCCTCTCCCCAGCCGTTGAAAGTGTGTAAAAATTACTTTGATTTTTAGAAAGCATCTGCTCTGTCATTTGATCTTAGCTGTTTTTTTGTTTTGCTGCTGGTTACAATATTATGAATGGATAGTAACCTTGTTTACTTAAAACTTTTTCCTTTGTCCACTAGTTCTTGAAAAGTATACATGAATGTGGGAATACTAAGCAAATAAAGTAGCATTTGAAAATTTGAGTGGAACAGACCATATTTAACTGCAGCTAGCACAAACTTGATAATATATATGTTAAAAAAAACCTTCACGCTTTCTAAAATGCAGATAGCCTCAGCATGCTAATAAAATTCTTAGGATTGCTTGCCTCCCTCCCCCCTTTTTTTTTTTTCTTAAATCTTCATTTAGCTGGTTTGAAATGAGGTCATATAGTTAAATGTGCTCTTGGTCTTTGTTATTCATAGCAAGAAACATTTTGTAGAGATCTGATCTATACTTGCAAAATACATTGATAAGGTCAAAATCTTTCACGCACTTCTAAGGTTTTTGAAGGTAACTTCTTAACGTTCACTGTTCTCTTTCTTAAAATTGATAGGATTTATAATTATTGAAGTACTATACTCCTAATAGATTCCCCTGGTGTTCATGTAGAATGTTGTCGTGGTTTAACCTCAGTCGGCAACTAAGCACCACACAGCTGCTCGCTCACTCCCCCCCACCCGGTGGGATGGGGGAGAGAATTGGAAGAGCACAAGTGAGAAAAAACTCGTGGGTTGAGATAAAAACAGTTTAATAATTGAAATAAAATGGTAATAATAATATGATA
>NW_008796078.1:2758739-2776440 GCF_000699145.1 Aptenodytes forsteri
CTCCCAGCTTCTTGTGCACCTCCAGCCTTCTCAGTCGGTAGAGCATGGGAAACTAAAAAGTCCTTGGCTAGTGTAAGCACTGCTCAGCAACAACTAAAACATCGGTGCGTTATCAACTTTGTTCTCATCCTAAATCCAAAACACTGTACCAGCTACTAGGAAGGAAATTAACTCTATCCCTGCCGAAACCAGGACATTTGGAAAAAATGTAAATTTGGAAAAAATGGAGATGGAGCCTCAAGCCAGCTTGTAGATTCCTAGTGGCTCAGGTCTCTACCCCTAGGAAAAAAGAAAGGTCTGGGTGAAGTAAACCTTGCGGGGTTATCCGAGTTGAACGGATATTCCTAGCACTGTGGAACTGTTGGCCATTACATATTGCTAGGAGCTCAAGTGTGGTAGGTGGTAAGATGTAGTACATTTCAGAAACATGGTATATGTTTGCTCTAATTTAGAATGGGAAAGCTGGAAAAAAGCCAATGGAAGCTGACAGAACCTGTATCTGCTATGTAGAGACGTTTTTGCAGTAAGCACACGGAATTAACAATTCGGGTGGTACTAAATGTGGGAATATTATGTTATTTGTGGAGTATTCTAGAGCCCCAGTTTTGCTTTCCATATGCCGCAAGGACTTTAGTTTACCGAAGATGCTTCTGAGTGGATAACCTGGGTTATTTTGGTTGGTTGTTTTTTCTTTTTTTTTAATAAAGTTCTCTAACTTCTGGCTTAGAATGTTTTTCTTCTACTTAGATGTTGACATAAAGATGATCTTTCTTATTCTTACAAATTCAACAGTTCAGTTGTAATATTTGTTCCATTGAGTTGGGGGAAGTGGAAGGAAGAGGACAGAGAGTTCAAGAGAAATACTGTAATCTAGAGTTTCTGATGTTGAGGAGGAACTGGAAAATAACTGTTAGCATTTCTAACTCTGTTTAAACCCCACCACCACCCTAAATAACTTTCCCAAGCGTAGACTACCCTTCAGACGAAAGAGTATGCATCTTCTCCTCTTGAATTTAAAGGAGAGGAGGTTTTATGAAGGAAGCTAACACTGTCAAAAGTTACTTTGTGGCACACTTGGAACAGTAGTGTGATTCTCTATATGGAATGTGGGCACAGTATATGAGTGCCTATTGGCATACATATTTAAAATACAGTTGCTAGCCCCGTTTCCGCTTAAGAGCTTTAGAAAACTAGAAGACTTGTATTTATTATAGATACTTGTAATATTTCATAATGTGGAAATGATCAAAATATCAAAACTGTGGGGAGAAAAAACCCTTAAAGTACAGTGTTAAAATGCAGTAGCGATTCTAAAACCAAAACTGTGTAACTAAATTGTTTTTGTAGTTCTTAAGTTTAGGTTGGTGATTTGGACACTCTGGTTTTGGCTCCTTTGTTACTCTCTGAATCTTGGCCACATAATCAGCAGCTCCATCTTCCTCTAGTCAGTATCTGAAAATTGATTGTTAATCCATTTGTAAAGTTAAAATGGTACCTACCTGCCTTTGAACAACCTTGTTGTTCAATGTTCAATGTAACCTTGTTGTTCAATGTTCAATGTTCATCTGTAGATCTCAGGATCTACAGATGAAAAGTGCGTTCACATAAAGTCCGCTGCTTATTTATTGTGTAAGAATGGCTGATTTCTCTTTGTTTTGAACTAAAACCAATCTGTACAACCACGTTTAAAACCTGGTTGCATATTATGTCAAAAGTTCTGATATAGATCTGCAGATCAGCCACTTTAGGAAACCGTCACGCTGCTCTCAGCAAAAAAACCCAACAAAAATGTACCCAAAACTCTTCATACATGTCAGGGAAATATTTTCTTGGAGCCATGTTACTGTAGCCATCATGGTGCTGAGTTTTGAACAAACTACATCTACAGGTAGTTCTCAGGAGCAGTAAACTTTCTATTTTACTCCTACCGATCAGTGTAGAACACGATTTGCTTTTTTTTTTTAAATAAACACAAAAGGAAGATGTTTAGGCCATTCACAAGGTCTGCCTACTAAAACTAGTCAAATCAGCTATACAATAAACTCTACTAATGTTGTCTTTTCATTTGTCATTCAAAAACTTTGCCTTGTAAGGCTGTTGGCATGCTTCTCAGTATCCTGTTTTTATCCTGTAAATCTATTTTTGTAATTGAGTTTCTCTGCTTGACAAATACTTTCTTAATGTACCTGTGTTCCAATCCCATGTAGTAATAGTTTGCAAAACACTTGGCAGGCATCCCAAAATAGTTACGTTTAAAACTTCTTATAAAAGAAACTTCACTTCTCCTCCCATGTGACGTACAGAGAGAGAAACACAGCCCTTGCCCCAGGGGATTTACAATAAAAACATTTCAGTTTTATGTGAAAACGTAAGTGCTATAGAAATGTGTGCAAGGTCTGCTAAGGGCTTTACTTCCGTTTTAGTGTTGTACAGCAAAACTGTAGGTCAAATTATAGCTTGCTTCCTTTGCCACGCTTTAAAATTACTTTCCAGGTCCCTTCTCTAAGAATCATAATCGTGGACAGACCAGTGTTGTCTGATGTTCCATTTAGCAAATAGACAAATTCCAAGAATACTAAGGAGAACACGGTTTAGAGGAAAGACTGTGTCAGTGTCTGGTTATCTTAGGTGTGAAAGCCAGCACGAATAGCCAGGCATTGAAAGGAGTAGCAGTATTGTTCAGGCAGGAGATGTTTGGAGCAAGGTTGTAGTACCAAGTTTTGGTCATCCCAAGAAAGTTGCATGTCATGGTTTGGAGTTTTTGGAGCCTTTTATCGAGATGGTAGAGTACTTCAGAACTTGCTGAGTTCTGAGGTTAATCCATGCTGTGCCATGATTTATGGATTCTTTTTCTTAATACATCCTACCATATCAGAAACAGAAAAGGAGGAAGCCAGGTTTAACAATTATTGCCACCTCTTCCTCTCCTTTGGTTGTGTTTACTGTTCCATGAGTACATCAGCAGACTTCATGAGATAGTTGAAAGCTGCACTGGGATGGACAGGAATTCACAGCTGGATATTAAATGTTGCTGGTTATAGCTACTGCATACTATTCTACTTTTCTGAATATACCTAACTGCCTTCAGAGTCCAAGGTCATTTTAGAACTTTCTTGTGAAATGCTTATAAATTCACTGTCTGTTCAAGGGTTCATCCCTTGCTTAGGACAAAAAAGCTGAGAGGGACTTTTGCTTTTGGTACTTCCTCATGCTGGAAGAAGTATTTTTTTTGTGTATGTTAAATCTGTGGAGGCGTGACCAATTCATGTACTGTCTGCAGTTGAGGATAATGCTTCTCTTTATCATTGTCTCTCGAAGTTCAAATGCATTCATCATCCTCTACTTGCAGGATACGTGCTTTAGAATAGATATTTGCTTGAAGTGGATATATTGGAATTACCTCAAATAGCTTCTAACTGTAAACTATTATCGTTCTAATTACTAGTTTTAAAATAAAGGCTTTTAAAACTATTTGTGTTTCTCTTGTTTTTTTCAGGGAAAAGTTCACCTTGAATTAAAACTGAATGAACTGATAACAGATAATGGATCTGTGTGCCAGCAACTAGTAGTACAGTAAGAAAATACATTAATTCTTAAATATTTAGTTGTTCATTAGAACATGATGTGATTTGTCTCTCTTAATACTGAATGTCTGCACATCCTGGTACCAATAACATTTTTCTTTTTATATGACTTTCCTTGCAGCCTACCTTGCTGAGGGAATGGGTATATGCTTAGGGAACTCCTGCAGGAGTTTTTCACAACTGCCCATCTCTGTTACTCCTAAAGCACTCACTTTTATTAGGACTCAGCATGGCTGTCTGGTATCATTAGTTCAGTGTCTTGTAATTCCAGTTGAATTGAGTCTGGCTAGGAATGCCCACTGCAGCTGACAGCCAGAGCTTGCAGGACTGCTGTTACTGACAGAATTGAGCTGCTAGTAGTGGTGTTGGGAAGAGTGTGAAACTTTTTCAGTAGTAATATTTTGGTTTGGTATGTGAAAATCCACTTTTAGTTTTGCTTCAGAATTACTTTCTCACGGTTAACCATGATAAGGAATGTTTATAGAAAAACAAAGTACAGGAGTTGCCGTTTTGGAGCAGCATAACGTTGCCACATTTCAGTAAAATTTCTTAGCAACAACTTAAGCAGTTGGCTACCAAACTTAATTTTGACTCCAAAGTGTAAAGCCATTACAGCATGTCAAAGAGCCTCAAAAAAACCAGTAAATTTTTGGTATATTTTATTTCAAAAAAGACAAATTTCACCAATGTTAAAGAAAAAGCACAGAATGAGACATATTGGAAGATACTAACCACTCTGTACTCTTGTATTGTTCCTCTTAGAGCTGTGTTTGATAATGACCCTATGTGATGGCTTTTGGAGTCTGAATATACAGGTTACAGATGTGAGTCACAGAAGACCAAAAGTCCACATATACTGGTCATTCAGTTTGTTTTTATTCATTATTAAGCAATACATTTAAGGCCAGAAATTGATAAGAAGCTAATGCCAATACAGCTATACAAAAATGTTTTGAAACTCTCATAAAAAGTTTGTCTGATAAGGGCATACTAGAAGATACTGGTCTCTCTAGAAACTACTCCTATCCTTTATTTTGGAAGAAGTCTGACAGCCTTCTGTGTTACTTGCCTCTGGGAGATTGTTTGCTTTCATTGAAAAGACCAGTGGAAACCAATGACTTGCAGAGACTCAGTGAGACTGACAGCGTTCTCTTGTGACTCTTCTTTACGCTCTCAGTATGAGTAAGGTTCAGGAGAACAAGCCGGTCTTACCGCAGTTTTTTATTTTTAGTGCTTCAGAAAGAAATAAAGGCTTTTCTGCACTTGTCTCCTAACAGGTTGTGGAGTAGGCCATGTGAAGAAAAGGGTACAGACAAGGGGGGTTATAAAGACTAAGGGAAAACTAAGATTAAAAACTCGAAATGTAGTAAGATTCTTTAATTTTGCATTCCAACATCGTTCATTAACTTACATATTTATTCAGAGAGTGAGTGTTTTGTTGTTTTGTTTTGTTTTGTGGGTTTTTTTTGTTTGTTTTTGTTTTTTAAGTTTTCTCTGAGAATTTAGTGTGAGAGAATGGGTTGTATTGCAAAACTGTGAGGGGAGGAAATGGAGTGTGGTCTTCCGTTTGTCTCAGTGACTTCACATTCAGATCAGCTCCAGAGAGCAGGGGGAGACCATTACACTGTCAATTTTGCTAATTTAATTTTCATTACGAAGTTTAAATTACGTTCTTTCTGTCTTAGTCAACTATCTAAACCAAGATTAGTAGTTTAGTTGGAGCAAGACCTCGCAAAATAATCTTTGCTTTTCTGTTACTTGGTATGAAAAGGGAAGCTAGTTCTGCGATAGACCTAAGCCAGTGAAACTGGTAATGGTTTAGTGGCTATTGTAGGCTGATAGTTCAGGTAAGGTATACAAACTTGCTGTACATCAGTGTATATTTATAACTTAGAGATAATTCTGAATGTGTTTCTACTTGTATAGTGGGTGGCAGCTTGGTTTACTGGGAGTCCTGCTGCTCTTATTTTTGTATCCCACTTGTAGCACGAGGCAGAATTAGAACAGCTTTTCCCCCATCGACTATTCACCACCAAAAGCTGGCTGGAGCTTTACAACTTTGTGTTTTATTCCCAGCCTAACTTTCTGATAGATATGATTTTTTTAATTTAATTTAATTTTTTATATATCCATGCACTTTAGTCTAAGTTAAATTTTTTTTTAAAATTTTTAATATATGCTTGGATTTTTCATATGATGAAGAGAAGTTGCTTTAGAAAGTTACTGTTGCAGATTGCAGTTTTGAGTAGGAAGTGGGTTACTCACTGTGCCCTCTCTTAGGATCTCTTTATGACAGAGATAAATGATCGAAAGGAAGCCAGGGTTCTCTCGTGGTTGCTGTACTCACCCACTCACTGACATGTGGGAGAGGATTGTGCGTTAAACACTGCAGTATTACACCAGTACTTTTGTCTTCATCTGAGATTATGAAATGCACTAGAGTTCCTTAAACTGAAAATGTTTAGCAGTATTTTATCACACATGCTGATAGCCTTGAAATAATTGGCTGTATAAGTAATATATTGTACATAAATATATTTTTGGATGTGCATGTGAGAGTATGAGAAATAAGAAATCTCTCACTGGATATAGTATTATAGAAATGGATGTGAGGGCATTTTTGAGACCTTTTTGATCTTAAAGCATGAGGAACTTACAGAAACTACATGTGAGAATCTTTAATAGAAAATTTCAACTCCTTAAAAAGTCTGCTTATTTTGTAAATTTCCGAGGATAACTAGTCAGTGATGCACTTATTGCTATGTTTTGTAAGTCACCAGGCCCCGAGAAGTCATTGTATTAGTAACTCCTTTAAAAAAGCTGAAAGATAGGAAGTAGCAGAGCTGTGATTGAGTAAAAAAAGACAGAGTGGGCATATGTGTGTATTTCTGCTGCTTCTTGATCTGTCCAAAACTGAAAAAGTATTGGCCAAAGAAAAAAAAATTGTGGAAAAAATAATTCTTAAAATATGGGCTATAATACTTGCCTTTCAGAGCCGTGTTTTACTTCATGTCCGAATTAATGGTCTCTCAATGTAAGGAGACAGGGAAGCTTTTAAACCTTCACCAGTTAGATTTTTTTGTAGGATAAGAGAATTCTAGATACTTGTGCCGGCTTCTGTGCATAGGTAGGTTTCTAAAGGATTTCCACTATATATTCCCTGAGAGTCCAGAAGTTCTACAAAGATGAAAAATAGTAGCTATAACTTTAACAACACAAGATTAAAGATCGTGTTACGTGCACAGACAATAGCAAGTAATTCAAGGGCTGTGATTCTGAGCATTGTCTGGAGTCCCCCGTCACCTTTTTGGTTGTGGCTGAACGAAAGCGATAGGATTAGACCTGACTAGGAGATGGATTCATACTATTTCGGTTCTGTAGACATGGTTGTAAAAGGGTTTTTTTGCTGGTCTTCTAGATGGGTTTTATGGTGAGGATTGTTTTAAAAACTGAAGGTAATTCCAGTAGGAAGCAGTTTTTGAAAGTTAAGGATTTGGACAACAGAGAGCTGCTGCTGATGTTAGCCTCTTACAACTAATGTGGGAGGGAGGAGGGCTTCATTTCTCATGCTAGTATGTATAGTAAAACCATCTTTTCCAAACAAGAAGTTGTTGGGAAAAGAATGTGATTTTAGAAAGATAAGTGTTGCTGCATATGACAAAGGGATAGTCAGTTGTCCTATAATGAAACCAGGAATGCGATTCCTCATGTTTCGTTCTTTTTGTCCTCTGTCCCCCCACCCGCCCCTTTTGGTTTTGTTTATAATTTAGATCCTTATTAGGGCTCTATTCCCCAACTTTATGTAAGGGAAGTAAGCTTGGGGAAGGATCAATATTAATATATCGCAAACTATGTTTGTATCAGCGAAGCTGTGGATAACAGTCAAAAAACCCTCCTCATTTCTTAAAAACTGGAAGTCTCCTTCTTTTGCTCAAGTTGACAAAAAGTGACACGTACAAGATACACCCCAACTGTTCTGGTTTTCCTTGGGGGGGGGGGGGGGGTTGGAGGTGTGAAGGGCGGGGAGGAAGGAAAAAATGATGGCCAGTTTTCTTAAAGTGGGACTTTCTGAAGCCATCCAGGGCTTTCAGGTTGTATAAGCATTCTAAAAACATGATATTGAAATACATTTTTACCTGGAGAAAGTAAAATTAAGACTTGTAATTGCTTATTTTATATCAATGAAGCCCTTACACTTTTTTTGAAATACAAGCATAAAGTTAATCTTCCTTTGGTGAAGGGCTATCTTAGAGACCACTTACAGTGGGCTAAGCCCTGATTTTACACATAATGTTTGTATTAATTGGAAACTTGCTGTTAAATTTCATGCAGATACACCCACAGCCCATTTCTGAATTAAAATTTTGTTTTGTCTCCGATTCTAGTTGTTTCCTTTTCTAATGTGTGAATGAGGAGGGGAAAAAGATAATGCAATAGATTAACTGCTGACTCAGTGTGGGCTCTTTTTTTCAAAACCGCAATGGCATGTATAGTAGCACATTTAAAAAAATATATGCTTGCAGCTCTCCTTTCTGGGAGTCTGTAAAAACAAGTTTGCGTGACCATTGCTTGCATATTTGCTGCTGCTGAAACAGATGATACTTGAACTGTTTCTTGCCAAATTAGGCTATTGGATGGTAGTACTTGCCTTCTCTGTGTTTGACGTGACTTCAACTCTGAAAGAAACAGTTTTATGTATTTACAATGTGAATACTTGAAAGCCCAGAAGTGGCTTATTACAGCTAGATTTTGTCTTTTTTTGCACTTACTTTTCTAAATAAATTACACACTATACTATCTTAAATTGACCTGTCAGTTTGTTACTGTCCTGTTTATACTTCATCTGCTCGCATGAAGTCGTCCTAGAGAACATAACAATTTTTTGAAGTGTACAAATCCTAATGGCTGCAGTTACTTAGTTTCTGCACTTGGAGGACTTCAGTTGATTTGAATGGTGGAGGTAGAGTCCCTCAGTCATTGAGGGGGTTTATTGCTGGCTGTGTCTTTTTAAGGACTTATTTCCATCTTAGGAGCTGAACATATGCCAGTTATATCTGAAAGGCTCATATTTCCTGTATGAAACTCCTCTTGCAGAACAAACTACGGAGATGTGAAGCAAGAATTAATGTAAACTGAAAGGTCTCTTACACTGTACCATAACTGATCAGTAGTTTGAGAAAAGAACAAAAGTCTTTCTGTTAGCTATTGCTTAGACTTTACGTAAAGATGTAGTAGTTTAAAATATAAAATAAAAGGCTTTTAAGTTCCTGTCTACTTCTTCAAACTATGCATTTATGCCTTTTGAATGAAAGTTGCTTGTGCCAGCCTAGATAGATGAAACCATTTGTCAAAGCTGAAATGTTTACCATATGGTGGAAATATATTTATTATGGTTGTCAGAATAGGAATGTATATTTAATGTTATTTTCTTTTTTGATTGGTTAAAGTGTTTGGGGTTTTTGTGGGTTTTTTTTTGGTGGAGATTTTGTTTGGTTTTTTTCCTGTTGTAGAAGACTGCAATTCTAGCACTTTGCCTGATTCTTTGGGGAAGGGCAGTATTCCCGTGAGATTTGCTAGCTGGTAAGCTTGTTGAGGTTGCGCTTTTCCATTTCTGTTAAGTCTACTCTAACCAAGCCACTTCAAACATCTTCAAAAATTTTTAAACATGTCTAGTGGAGGCCATTTGTTTAGTAGCTTAAAACTATCTGCAATAATTCAATCTTGTGTATTCTGTCCCTAGGGAGTAACAATCCAGTTTGATAGTGCTGAGTTGATTTAATGGCTTCCTACCCTTAATGGCTACTTGCCTTGCGCTGCCTTTGGAGCTTGTGAGATCTTCTGCGTGACTAGGTTAATTCAGGTTGCCAAACTGTCTGAAAACTGGCTTGAAACCTAAATAGCTTTCTGTAAGGTTAGTAAACAGAATCACCATAGGTGATAGATGCAGGGCAGGAGTGCAAGAGAAGGAAGAGGATCCACCATTTCAGTGCAGTTCAGTTGACTTAGCTGTGCTGTCAGATAATGTGTCTAGAGCAGACTCCGGGCAGTAACTGGAGAGTTAAGGGATGGTTATGAGTGGCTAGCTTAGAGTGAGAGATGGAAGGGGAGGAGGTGAGATAAACTTGGACCAAATTCTTGAGCCTGATGGGTCTGAAAAGGAAAGATTTGGGAATATTAGGAACTGATGGTCAGGGGGACTGGTATATTATTTGGTTTTTGAGGTTTTGGAACAGGGTAGGCTGTCTAAGCTAGGTAGACCTTAATTGCTGGCAACAGAACTGGGACTTGGGCAGGAGATGAAAAGGAAATGCTAGAGCTGCCTACACAGGGAGACTGACTGGAGCATGAAATCAGCTTGAAGTGACAGATCTATATGATGAATCTGGAGATTCTAGTTCTGCTGCAAGGCTGTATAGTTGTCAGTAAAATGTTTTTCAGCTTGCAAGAAATCACAAACAAGCCTTCCTTTAGTTTGTGTGTGTTGCGATCAAGCTGTAAAAAGACAGGGGAGGCCGAAACAAGCTGTTTCTGTAACCAAATGTAGGGCATTGTGATCAGTTTTTGATATGATAATACACGTTTTCCCACAGGATCATTATGTCAAGTATGCAGGTCATTCATACAGTGATCAGGGAAGGAGTGAGAAACTTCGTACATAGCGAAAGAAACTGCTTTCTGTAGGACTTCCATCTGTTCGCTAGAGAAACCCAGGGGCTTGGTGAACATGACACGGGCTGTAGGAAGAGAAATTGTGTTGTTCTTGTTAAAATAGTTGAATTCTATCCAGATAAATTTGATTTGATCCATCTGCTAGGAATTTCATATGAGATTCAAGTTGAGGCTAACTTATAGGTACACTCAGCCCTCACACCTGAAAGCGAAAATCTCTGGGAGCTGCAGAGACAGTATGTTTAGTGCTGCAAAATGCCTGATAGTCTGAAAGAATCAAGCCCTAGCTGCTTCAAATCAGATACCCCAAATGACTGAAAAGTCTAGACAGTAATTTTGTCGCCACTCTTGTATGTCACGTATGTGTTGGAGGAGGAATCAATTAATGCTTATGAAACAACAGGATGTTTCAAGAACCCATTTAAATGGTGGGTTTGAAATCACTGTAGGGTTCATTGTGATTCAAAAATTATTGAAATGCTGAAGGCCATGTGCTTGAAAACTGGAAGAAAAATAACAAATTATTGTGCAGTGGTTCAGCACTGAATGTTCCCTGAACTGGCTAAGACAAAGGGACTTTTTTTTGGGGAAATACCATCTCGTTTATAATCGTGCATGCTCCAAAGAGGGTGGAGCTTTGAGGCAGCAGAGGAGTGTTAGTGTCTGTTGTTTCCCCGCTTGGGAGTGTTTGAGTTTGCAACTCGTTATTCTTTTAACAGTTTTTCTACAGTACAGAAAGCATTTGCTTAACAACAGTGTGCAGCTACTGTTGCTGCTATGTAACTTTAACTTGATCTGCACAACTTACTATTCCATGTGATAGTATTAGGACATTTACTTGATTATTTATATGAACTTAGAGCAGAAAAGTCTATTTTCTCCTTAAGTTACATGGAAACTGGCTAATTTTGGCAACTAAAACTTACTTACATTAATTTAGTTAAATTCCTGCAATACGTTATTTAAAAGTAGATGACTTTAAAAAGAGAGAGCAGGAATATAACATTCAGATCTCATTTGTGTCTTACTTGTTTATGAAATTTTGTAATCTGCTGAATGTTTCGGTACTTAGTAAAGACTACAGTGTGCATGGCTACATTAGAGCATTATTTTGCTAGAAAGTCTGGTTTCTGCTGTAAATTTACAAACTGTTTTGCTTTACTTTTGTTGTTCCAGCTGTTTTTAGTTAATACTCATGTGTGGGCAGCATCTGAAGGTTAGTCAGCTTGCTGACCAGCTCTGTTTCTAGTAGTGTTCCTGCTGTGGTGATTGAAAAAGATTGCAAGCCTTCAGAAAAGGTCCAGAAAACGTGTCTCTGTCCCCATGAGCATTACTTTATAACCACCCCATCCCTTTTGCATCAGGAGTGGTGAACAGTGTGCCTGTGTACCTGTTAAACACAGGCTTACAACTTACCATACAAATTATGGAAGAAAACAGTATTTTTAAAAGGGCCGTTTAACCCTGATCATGCACTATGGTGAAAAGAGTTTGAAAATAGACTTTAAACACTACTTCAAAGGTAAACTGATTTTTTTCTTTGTGGCTGAATAGTATGGATGGAACCTAGACATGCTAGGACTATATACTAATAGTTTTGGATGCTTAATTCTAAATAACGTTTCAGGATATGACTTTGCATTTCTCAGCTCACTCAACTCAGAATGTAGTTTAGCCAAAACAAAATATTTAAATCCACTTTAATGCCTTCCAAATGTAGTTGCTGTCATGTGGATGAGGCCAGATAGCTTTTTCTGGGCCTTGAGAAATCAAATTTAAAAGTTAATGAAGTCTGCAGTTTCCCCTAACATAGCAGTTCATTTTACTTAGGATTTTGCCATGCATGTGTGATACTGGAATGTCTTTTACCAAAGCAATTCCAAGAACTTTGTTCTCGCAGAGCCCCCTAAGTCTGACGGTACACTTGAGTATTACCTTGTATTATCATCCGGAGATCTGTAGTTACGATCTACTTCATGTACATACATTACGTTGGATCAATGTATATATCATTGTGTAATAATACAATAGGACTTAAAAAAATCTTTTTAAAAAAGAAAGGATTGTTTGGGTTTTATTTTTTTTAAGCCAAAGATACTGCTTCACTGATCTATTGATTGCCTTTTCCTTGTAGCATAAAGGAGTGCCACGGGTTGCCTCTTATAAATGGACAGAATTGTGACCCTTACGCAACAGTCTCTCTTGTGGGGCCTTCCAGGTAACATTTTAAAATAAAATTAATGAATGTAAAATGCTGTGATCTTAAACTTGAAAAGAAAGTCATAGGTTTTAAGCAAAATCTTTAAAATACAGAAAAATCTTTAAATGCTTTCTGCGTATATCACATCTTCCATTGTTACTGTACTCTCCCCTTCCCTACCATACTCTCAAGATTGTGAAGGTGTTTGGTCTGTCTGAATGGCCTGCAGTACTCAAGAACCACTTGTCACTCAGTTCTTTCTTTCTTTCTTCTCAGGTTTTGTACTGGACTTTTGATATCTGCACTGTACTTCCTATTAATTTTTGTCAAATTCCTGTATGGGACAATATAGTCAATTGCTCACCCGCCTTCCTCTGTTCCCTGTTTTTCTTAATGCGTGAGTTTCTTTGCAGCAAATGTTTAGCAATTGGGAGGAAGCAAGAGAGTAGAGGTTCTGGTGAGACCTTTCTAATGCTAGCTCCTTCAGGATGCTACTAAAAGTCCCCACAGTTTAAATGCCTCCCTTTTTTTGGATCGGTAATCCTGAATAACTGTTGGGGTTTTTCATTTAAGAAAAATCCCATATCCCACACATTCACTATCTGCAAGTCCCTGCCCAATAACATCTAATGTAAGCTAGGTTTCAGTTGTTTCTTTTTTGCAACATCAAACCTAAGCACATCTACTTTCTCCAGTACTGAAGAATTGCCACTGTGAGCACAGTACCAGAAGGATTGTCCCCAGTTAAGCTCTGAGTGAAAGGGGAATTTTTTCCTCCTTGGTAATACATGATCACATTTTTTTTTAGGTTTGGGTTGGGGGATTTTTTGGTGGGTGTTTTTTGTTTTGTTTTGGTTGGTTGGGGTTTTTTTAAGAGGACTAAGGAGATTGGACCGTTATACCTAGGAAGCGTGGTGTTGATTGCCAAAGAAGGTAAATTGACATATATTTCCTGTTTGAGTCCTGTGATGCAGATGGAACTGAGTGAATGTTGGTCCCACACAATATTTACCCTGTTGGTATGGGAATATATGTGCAAATCTGTCAGAAGTTTCTAGTTAAGATTTTCCAATCTCATGCATGTGTGAGTCATGTACCATGACTGGAATTTTTATATGGCCAGCACCTGAAAACAGTTAGTTGATGTCTAGGACAATTTTTTTTCTCCCTTGTCTGTTTTTCCCCCACATTTTGTATTTGTTTCTTTTAGAAAGCATTTTTATACTATCATAGCCCTTTACTAACTAACTAAGACTGTATTCTTTTATAAAATGTGTAAAATAAAAAAAAAAAAATCTATACAAAACCCAGGGGAGTGGGGAGCAATTGTTTTGTTTGACCCTATGCTATTTAGCATCTAGCATTAGCAGCGATTCCTTCCAAAGGAAACATTCAGTGGCTTGGTGTAAGCCTCTGTCTGTAAAGAAGTAGTAGGCATTTCCCCAACAAAAGAGGGTGGGAAAAACAGAAATTGGCAGTTGAACAAGGCGAGGAAAACTGTGCTTGTAACCTGCAAGCAGTGGTAAAGAAATTGTCTGCAGACTTAAGTTTGAAACGATTTAGAAATTGTTGATATATTTTACTTGATATGTGTAAGTTATACTCGTTTGTGAAATGAAATAGAAACTTTGGGCTGGACAGATGCACGATTAACTAGATACAGCACTTCAAATTTTAACTTTTCAAACTATATTGTGAAGATGAACTCATTTTAAGATTTTCTTCGTTGATCAGTGATGTCTAAAATGACAAAAAATGTTTTAACTTAAATGCATGGGTCCTTCTTGACAATAGAATGTCTTTAAAATTGTCTGTTTAAGTTGTCTATGGTAAAAATTTTACCACATTGGAACAGGAATGACCAAAAGAAGACCAAAGTAAAGAAGAAAACAAGCAATCCGCAGTTTAACGAAACATTTTATTTTGAGGTAACTTTTTGTGTGGTATTCTGCCTGTTTATCTATTTTTATGCAACCCTTCAAATATTTTTAAGCAAGCTGTATAGCAGTACCTAACGCAGAAAGCTCTCTTCAAGCAAATTGAAGAGCTTTTACTAGCCTCTCAAATGTAAGTGAATGATATACTTAAATTTCTGGGGGCTGCCAGACAATAGCATTCCCCTTCAATTGCTATGTGAAAAACGACTTCCTCACGAGCACGTATGTGAAGGCAGTTCGTTATCTTGGATCACTTTATACAGCATCTGTTGCCATCAGGAGTTCTGAGAGAACTTTAACCTCTCCTGTGGAATTCAATTTAAATATTTTCAAGGACATTAAGCTAAAAAAAAAAACCCAAATTATTCCTTTAATAAAACAATGTAGCAATTATACCCAGTAAAGGCTAATTTTATTATTTTATTTTTAAAAATGTTAACTATTTTGTTATTTAGGATTTGTTTCAATTCTACATGAGTTACCCTACAGTAACCAAATTATGAGTTTGAATTTTTATCTGATTTGGCTCTGTAATAAAAACTACATTTGCGTGTAAGCATACTATACTGTTCAGCTGAGAGTTGGAAGTAGTACAACTATTACATGTGCCTCACGTACTATAATTTACTGTGTTTATATAGATCCTGGTCCTGCTGTGGGACTTCAGTGAGAAATTGTTCCATACTTATGTATAGACTATCAATGTATGGCGTGTGTTTCAGTTGACTTGGTCAAGATACTGAGTGTAATTTCTTAGGAAGTAAGATATTAGGATAAAAATGTGATCCAAACCACTCCGATAACTTTATGACTTATGATTTATTGGAGTTTAAACTGAGAATGCAATCAGTCAAGAAATAAGGAAAATTAAAACGAGGTTACAATTGTGGTATAACTCGGGCAAGAAAAGTGGACTACTTATTTGTTGTTTCCTTCAACATCTCAGAACTAACTTCAGTGTTTTCTTGGGGCTCATGCTGAAACCAAGGAAATTGTTGCCAGTTTCATGTCATGCTTCCTTCTTGTTTTTTCCAATAGATCTATACTGTAATTCCCTTAGATATCTGGTAGCCCTCATCAGGCTCCACCATGAACCCTTATTGACCCATTTTTCACCTGCTTTCTGTCAAAAGGCAGTTTGTTTGGTGAACTGAACTTTCTCCTTTTTAAAAGGAACAGTAACTATTTACCAGTGTTAAAGAGGCAGGGTTTTCTTTGTTTTTTGACATCCATAATACAACAGTAAAAAGTGTGTTAATAGGAACAATTTACTTGCAGGTAACCAGGTCTAGCAGTTACACCAAAAAGTCCCAGTTTCAGGTGGAAGAAGAAGATATTGAGAAACTAGAAGTCAGGTAAGTTATGTAGATTAGAAAGTTATTTATTTTCTCATTAATCATAATATTTTTACCATCAAGACAATAAAGAAAGGTTTTACTTTAGTGTAACTCCAGAGAATTACTGATCAGACTTGTAGGAAAGAACCTTCTAACATATAAAATTACTCAAATTTTTTAGTGTGTTTCTTACTGAAGGTGAGGTTTTTTATTTTTAAGTAAATAGTGATAGAGTGTATCTAGCAGCCTAAACTTGTTTCCTGTGCCTGTGAGTAAAGAGGCGTGAGGACCTCCTATCAATATATATTAGTCTGGGCAGACTATTGGTAATAGGACTTGTACTGAAGGATAACAGCATACCTGATGCTAGTCTATGGTTTCAAATGTAGTTGGCTGTTTTAATAAAAACAGAGGGAAAAGCCTCTTTTATGGGATCCTTATGGTTTCGTATGGCTTCTTAGAGCAACATTTGTGTTGCATCTTTTCCTTGCAAATGCAAAGAATACTTCAAAGTATATTCCCCTTTTCTGCTCCTTTACCCTTAGAGCAGGTGTGTCTGTATTTGTGCTATGTAGTTAGAACAGTTGAGAGCCCCTGTACTCAGTTTCTTTTCTTTATTGTGCTCATGCACATACATGCACCAAATCTGCTGAATGATAAAAAGTCTTCAAGGCTAGCATATGTTTCCTAACAGGCATCGGAAGAAGAATTTGGTGGTTAGTTTTAATAGCCATTATAGAACTAACTTGGTATGTGCATTTTTAACTATTAGCTTCATGAATACCTTAATTAGAATTGTATATTTCATTATAGATGCAAATACATTTAGAAAAACAGTCATGCCCCAACAAATCTAGTATTAATTTTTTTTGTTCTTCTTAACAACTGCTGTCTGTCAGAAATGTCAGAGAGGTAAGAAGTAATAGAGAAAACCCAAGGTGCATGTCTGGAGTCTGTGGTTCCTTTTGAGGTTGAAAGCATACGAGCTGCTGTTTGGAAAACAAGCGCATGTGTTGGTGTGGCATTGCAGTATGCCAGATTTTAGCAATTAGATAGGGATATGTAACTATATCAGTTAAAAAGTTCACTTGAATTACCTGGGAAGAAATGTGCACAGTTTTGGGGGTGGAGACTGCTCAGAATACCTGTATGTTGCCAATACCACTTTTATTTACTGATGCAAGGTCTGCGAGTCTAACTCTCACTGTTTGTTTCTTTATCTGTTCTTTATGGGTTAATAAAGCCACTCGTTTGATCCTTCTTGATTTAATTAGAATGGAGTGAGATTTCTAACATTTCCTGCCTGCATGCATGTGGATTAGTGCTGTAAGGCAGTTACTGTTAACTTGAAGATTTTTATTTCTCTCCAGGAGAAAAAAAAATAAAGCAATGTTCTTATTTTCAGGGTTGACCTATGGAATAATGGAAATTTGGTACAAGACGTCTTTCTAGGAGAAATTAAAGTTCCTGTGAAGGTGTTAAGAAATGATTCTTTTCAAGCATGGTGAGAAATGGTGGCTCAGAAGTGAATTTGCTTCTATCTTGCAGATCTTCCCTTGCAAAGGATGTGTTTTATTCTAACTATCCATTAAAATATGTCTTCCTGTTCTAGTCTAGGTAAAAAGTCTTTCTAGAGAATTTTCTTGCTCAATAAATTAACCTTGCCAGAGGGTACATTTAGCTCTTCTCTTCGCCCAGTCTGCCCACTCCCACAGAATAGTTCATGCGTTTGAGGGGAAAGTGCGGAGAGCGAAGAAAGGGAAGACTGAGCGCAACTATCTCTCAGTCAGCTTGCTGGATTTTAGTGATCTGTGTATGCTTTTCAGCCTAACCAGCAAACCTGGAACTTCTCAGAATTGCATCGCTTGTAATTAAATTCCTAACTCAGACTTCCAAAATGACTGATGAAGGGTTTATTTAAAAATAATCATTAAATATGGCTTCTTCTCCCCCCCCCCCCCCCCCCCCTCTTCT
>NW_008796078.1:2777212-2804427 GCF_000699145.1 Aptenodytes forsteri
TTTTTTTATTCCCCCTTGGGGAGGTTCAGAAAGTATCTTCTGGAACCAACCCAATGTCATTTCACGGGAGCAGGCACAGAAGTCTAAAAGCTGGAAGTGTAAGGTATGAAGGGAATTCAGGAAAGACAGACCTCTGCTTATAACATAGCAGCAACCTCCCTTCTGAAGTTCTTGCAAGCAGGAGCCGATCTCTAGCCCCTTTACTGTCCCAGATGCTTAGCGGCAGGAAGTGATGAGTGCAACAGATTCGAATGCCTCAAAGTGTGTAGAATATTCTGCTTTTAGTGCACCTTTAAGTACAGAGAAAAGAGCGGAGGAAGCCCTTCCATATCCACGTAAAAAACACGTAGGAAGGAAGTGGGTAAATAGGACCTAAATGGAGCACAGGTCTTGGCCAGGAACCATTATGGCTCTGCTCCATGTACCCACCTCAGGCTCCAAGTGTCTTGGATGTGTCAAAGTTGAACTGTGATTCTTAGTGTTTGAATGTGATCCTAAACATAATAAATGCTTGTGTCAGAATTTTCAATTTTTTTACACGGTGTATTGCAGACACAGGCTTGTTCTGCCAGTGCTCTGAACTGATCAAAAGCTGTATGATATGCCTCCGTTAACAGCCTGCTAAGAGAAAGGTTATATTAGCATGGGCTCATTACCAGGATATTGTGTTCACATAGCTTCTTGAATTAACCTGACTCATGTCCAGTTCACTTGAAGCATCGATAGAGAGGTTTGTGTCTGCTAATATACTTTGTAGGCATACCTTGTATTGAACATCCTCATACCCAATTATGATCTGCTTATCAAAAGCAGTTCTGTGATTAAAAATAACTTTTTTTATACTACTACTAATTTACATAAAATGTTTTTTAATACAGCTGATGTACAGCAGATAAAACAGTATCACTAGTACTAAATATTGGAAAAATAAGCCTAAGAGTCATGCTGTCAAGTAGAGGTTCTTGTAAATCAGTTTTACTTTATTTTAGCATGCCTTCATGGGCAATGCATCTGATTATTGAAAGAAGTCTGATCTCCTGATTGCAGAAGTACAAATATAAATGATTGTAAAAGAATTTTTGAAGATATGATTTCAGTTTGTCAGGCTGCATGTTGAAACTATACTGTGACACCACTTAAAAACTGTTAAAATTTTTGTAGGGCTGCACCTCCTGTTGGAATACAGTTGAACTACAGCAAAAGCCAATGAAGAATTGTTTAATATATTTTGTATTGAGAGTAGGAAAAAAGCACAATTTTGTTTCTTTTAATCTTACTTGTTTCTCAGGAATGCAGCCTGTTAATATTATGTATTTTTACTGGTTTCAGACTAGACCATTGAAATTCTTGACACTAGCTGTTCCATCTGCAATGTCCAACACCCTAAATATAACTTAGATGTAAAATGAGAAGGTCCAACATAATTTCTAACTATTCCTGCTATCCCAGTTGAGCTACAAGAAGTATATCCTATTTCACTGTTCGGAAAGATATGAGAAAATAAATACATGTTTCATTATGTGCTAAAGGCGCATCAAAATGCTGTCCTTTTTTTTTCTTTTGTGTCTCAAGCTTTTTTATGTGAATTTTATTGCCAGTTTTCAGACTCAGTTTATGTGTACTGAAATAATTAAATGTGATACTTTGCTTTATTGTAGAATTAGTCAAATTAATGAAACCAGAATTTAATATTTTAAATTGCCCTGTTGCTTTCAGGTACTTACTTCAACCAAGAGAAAATGGAAACAAGTCTTCTAAAACTGATGATTTGGGATCACTTAGATTAAATATCTGTTATACTGAAGACTCTGTACTTCCATCTGAATACTATGCTTCTCTAAGAAACTTGCTGCTAAAATCATCAGATGTTCAGGTACTTTTGTTGAAAATTTTTTTTAAAATGAAAACTTAAAATGAATTATGCAGTCCTGTATGAGACAATGTGAATTATGCATATCTAGAGAAATTTTGTTCCTTTGCATGAATTACTTCTGTCACAACCAGATGAGTAGCTTGTAGAGCATTTACTTCTGCTCCAAACTACCAAGATATTCTTCTTATTTTAGAAGAACCAGCAGAGACTGTGAAATAACCTGTGCTGTGTGACTGGAAGAGATAAAATACTTTCTTCTCGTTGATTGCTCTTTTCAACATTGTCTTTTCCCACTGGCTGCTATTGGCTCCCTGGATTTAGCGGTTTTCTGGGGTGTTATTGGCGCTGAAGGGGCAGATAATCACCTTTACCAAAAATAGTCTGCTTCAGAATTAATTTCTAATTCCACTTCTTCTGAATTGCTTCTGTCTTCCCCAGTACATTAATCAGCATGACTGGATTTCTCACGTGGACATGGTGACAAAAGAGTGAAGTGTGGTAGATGGTTAGCATAGCATTGAGACAGGAATCAAATTATAATAACCAGGCTTTATATTCCTAGGTCTTCTATAGCCTGCCTTCCTTCACTTCAGTGCTGGTGAAGTACTGGCAGAGGAGAAGAAAGGTAAAGAGGAAGCAGATTGTGACTAAAATTTTTGCTAGCCCATATTCAAATACTACTTCACTGGAATTCAGGAAGAGCTGAGTATGTAGCTAGCAGCAGTCAACAGCTGTCTTTTTTTACTTAAATGAAATCACTTGATAAGTTTTTTAATTGGAATTCCCAACTGTAGAATGGCGACAAACACTTTAGAAGTGAGAACTGTATTTTAATGTGCTCTGATTATAGTTTAAAAAGTCCTATAAAGATATATGACATTATAGTAAAGCAATTGCTTACTGCCTCTTACTTGGATTTGTGACAAAGCCATACTCTAACCCTTTAGGGAGGATGAGAAGGGTGAGTAGATGCTGAATTTCATTCTTAAATGTCAAGTATAGAGTCGATAATACCAATTTTCAGTTAAGTATTTCTGTAGAATGAAAACTTTTAATTGCCATGTTATACAGCAAATGTTGAAACTTTTTTTAAGAAGCTACGTCTATAGTCTTGTTAGATTTGATCTGTACTTTGCCAAATACATGAAGAACACTTAACTACCTCACTCATGATTTTGTATTCTGCTTTCTCACAGCCGATTTCTGCATCTGCTGCCTACATACTGAGTGAAGTTTGTCGAGACAAGTACGATGCTGTTCTGCCTCTTGTACGATTATTGCTACACCACCATAAGCTAGTTCCATTTGTTGCTGCAGTGGCAGAACTAGATCTGAAGGACACCCAGTATGTATTTCATGTTTAGTGATGCCTTTTTAAATTATTATTAAGAGTTTTAAAGGGCTTCATGATACAACGTTGATAAGTAAGCATGTCGAATTTCTTTCTCTCATTATGTAAAACTGACTAAATACATTCATCTTTTAATGCTAGTTTATAAAAACATTCATTAAAATCCCATTGAAGCTGGGAGTCAGAGTTAATGATTGTGTGCTATTTGGTTAAATTTTGTAAAATCTTCTTGGACCTAGTATATGGCTAAACATAGCAAGCTAGCAGTCTAGAGTTGTGTCTAAGAGCACGTAGTTTTTATTTTAAAATGTCATAATTTGGCCACTCTTCAAATTTTACTGGTCATTAGATTGGTACTTAACATTTTTAAAATTGCTGAGAAACTTACCCTGTTTCCTTTAGTATGTGACTTAAGTGAGGGGTACTCTTTTTCTGCAAAGGTGCCTTGTAAGTGTGTATGTGTCCTCCTGCATGCCTTGAAAGTAGCAAGCACAGGAGTTTTTCCAAGTAGCAGTGTACGGCCTGTGAATTTGCAGCTCTGAGGTTAGGAGAGAAATGAAGTGGACCTGAGTAGTGGCCACTGAGGTGCCAAGTCATGTCCTGTGGAGATGTGGAAGGGGTTTTGTCACCACAGGATGGTTCATTTCAAAGCTGACTTATTCCAGATTTAAGTAAGGTGAGACAATTTAACTGTGTAGAAAGAGGTGACTCGTGGAAAATAATTTTTCTGAACTGCATTTTAGTACACACATTCCTTTCAGTTATAATTGAACTGTAACAAAGAAAGATTAAATCTCTCAGATTAGAAAGATTTACTTTGCACAGCTGGCTCTCAGTTTTCTTCAACAGCTATAATGAATAAAAAGCATAACCCTAGATGAAATATGTTTTGGTTAAAGTGTCGGAGTTTATCAGTGTAGTGTAGCAGTATGCTATTCATTGTAGCTCTAAGATTTTTTTTCACCAGGACTACTGGAGGAAGAATTGTTTATTGGTGAGGTACAAGTTGTTGTTATTTTGGAATTTTCTCCAATTGTTCTTTCTCACATTCAGCACTGGATTGTGACTTCCTTTGTCTAAAATTTCTTAGGCTTTTTCTTATGGTTTTATTTATGTTCCTAGTTTTGGTAAAAGCTGCAATAATATTCTTGTTTATTCTTTTTCTGTTCCTGAGTGCCATTGCAAGCTGGGTATCTAGGTTCTGGAATTCCTGACTGAAATATATGAAAAAATGTTTTAAAAAAATTAATTATTTAATAGCAAGATAAAGTATTAATCGGAATTTGTAACTGAGCTTCTTATTTTTTCCTGTTCAAATAAAATAAATTATTTTCTTACAGAGAAGCAAACACAGTCTTCAGAGGCAACTCATTAGCAACTCGGTGTGTAGATGAAATGATGAAAATAGTGGGGAAGCACTACCTAAAGGTTACTTTGAAACCTGTTATTGATGAGGTAGGTTATCCTACTGAAACTGTTTTCAGGACACTTAGCCCCCTGGGGTATCCTGTCTCTTTGATAGGCATTCTTCTTACAGCTCCCTGTGTTAGTAATCACTCAGTTGGGGGAATTCTAGAGGAAAGTTAAAATGAGCAATAATTGGTTAAGTTTAGTGGGAGGAGCTGCTTTTTGTTATTTATGTTCCAGATGCTTGAAAATAAACAGTCAATGACAGTTCCTCCAGCCTCTAACACATTGCAGAATTTACCCCCGTGATGCTTTATGTAATTGATCCATGTGAAAAGGCACACACAAAAGTGAGGATGATTATTGCATGCTGTTACGGATCGGTAGAACCTATTTAGAGCTTTACCCCTAAATCTAGGGCAGAATCTGGTTTTAAATAGGTACATTTCCATGCTTTCTGTCTGAAAAATTGAACTCCTATAGTTTTGTTTGTTTGTTTCAGATATGTGAGTCTCCTAAACCCTGTGAAATAGATCCCATCAAATTAAGAGAAGGGGATAATGTAGAAATTAATATGGTGAGTTTCCTAATCTGTTTTACCTAATTTAAACTTTCTCAAAATCTGATAGAAAAACATTTTATAAAGCAGCTCTGTGTAATGGAAAATGAGTAACTTAGGGTAGCAGTATAATTCTCTGATTCCAGAGTAAACAAAGGAAAAATTGTATTTTCTTATCCCTGTTTATGAAAACAGCAAAGGAAAAGTCCAACGGAAAATGGGACGGGGAGGAGAAACTATACAGAGGATTACAGTCTTCCTTACCAATTTGTTGGGTGTTGTGATTCCTGATGTTCTGTACTCAGCATCTAGATGATGAAGTAGCTAATTAGGACTGCTTTAACACTTTTCCCTGAAGTTTTGCTTGCCGCTTGCACGTTACCAGAGGATGACACTTAAGGCAATAGTAGCTGCAACAAACTAAATTAGCATTCACTAGGTATGCATGGGAAGTGCTCCTTCCTTGTAAGATGTTGTTGTCAAACTACAAAAATGGGTTTTGATAGAAAGTTGTGTATTGCCAGACACTGCTTATATACTTTAAGTGAATATCATTAAACTATCTTTTTAGTAAAAATAAACTAGTAATCCCATATAAATATTATGAGGCTTTTTAAATATGCACTGTACTAAAATACATAATTGAATAGTCAGGCAGCGTTTTGAAAAAAGGAATTGTAGTGTTATGTTTGTGTTCAGGAAAAAAACATAGAAATGCAAATGTTAATGGTCTGAAAAAATACCTTTTTTCATAATTGCAGGAAAATCTACGCTATTATGTAGACAAAGTATTCCGTGAAATTGTGCGGTCAAGTATAAGTTGTCCTACCCTAATGTGTGATGTTTTTTATTCTTTGAGGCATCTGGCTGCCAAAAGATTTCCAAGTAAGTGTTCTCTAAAAACTTTAGAAAATGATGTTCAGAGTGAAATACTTAACTTCTGCAGTTACCTTATGGGGATTGTTAAAATTCTTGCCTTCTGCAAAGCTGTGCCCTGAACTTCTTACCTTGACAATCAGGCATTTGTTTTTCTGTCAGTCTGTAAGTTATAGTAAAGCCTTGTGGTCAATCAGCAAGAATCTTGTATTTTCTGATACAAAAATGTAGCAGGTCAGAAACGCTGCAAGGCAGCAGCAAATAAGAAGTCACCAACAGAAGTATGAGATACTAGAAGAAAAGCACAAGTAATACAGGAGGTGATTTAGTTGAAAGATGCATAAAGTTTGGAAGAGCTGATCTGTTTATTGCTTCTAAAGAAGCAAGATTGTAAACTTGAAAATAAATTTGGTGTTTACATCTTAACTACATGAACTGCAACTATGTTAACTATTGACTAGCACATTCATAACTTAAGTGTCCAGCTTTACTACTTATGGGTAGTTTTGGGGAGGGTGGATAATGTAAAATATTTAATGCGTTTGTAATGTGACCAGTATTAGAACAGCTTTATTCTTTCAGAATGGTTTTAATATAGGAATAATGTGGTGGGTCTGAAATACTCTTATACTTCAGTCAATTAAAATCTGAAGTGTCATATTATAAGCTACAAAGGAGGAATATACTTCTCATAATCTGGAGCCTTTCTTTGATTCATGTTTGTCACTGGAACTGATGCCATAAATTCCTCTAGTTCAGACAGTCCTTTCAGAATAGCTAACTTCCCGGACAGATAGATTGAAGTGGTCATTAGAGTAAGAATGTGATCCCGCTGTATTTCCCAGTATAAAGGTGTAAATATACCCAAAATACTAAATGAGAAAATCCTCATTTACAGCATCAAAATTATATAACACCATGGTTTTATGATGCAACTCAGGAGTGGAGTTGAAGTTACTCATATGCGTTGACTGCACTTGTTGTGCAGCATTAATGTATTTGACTTGACCAGTGATTAACTTTATGGGTGAATAAACCCGATAGCCCTAGAGTTTCAAGGCAACTGCTATAATATTTTCTCTTTTGGTTCAACGTGCATACAGCCGTACCTAATCAACACTGTATGTAAATGCTTGCAATAACCTCATCGTTCCTAGTAGTGGAGCTGATGAGCCAGTTTTATGAGAACAGAACTTCTTTTCAGAGAAATAAACCCTTCATTATAAGTAGGACACTTCTTACCATGATCACCTTTCTCATTTCATGCACTTCATTGATTTTTCTGTTCTGTTTTAAAATGTCTCCTCTGATGTTATCTTCTTAAGGATTTTTATGTTGACTGTCTTCATTATTTCCTACTAAGTTTAGTGCATGTTACATTTCATGGTTTTTCTCTGCAGATGATCCTCATGTACAGTATTCTGCAGTGAGCAGCTTTGTGTTTCTTCGTTTCTTTGCTGTAGCCGTAGTCTCACCTCATACTTTTCATTTACGACCTCACCATCCAGTAAGTTTCGTGAAGCTTTGTTCTGTTTTATTCATAACCGTCAGATCTGTTTATCTGGGAAGGCATAAGTTACTTTCAGCGGGTAACTGGGAAATAAGATTACTAAATGTCTCCAGGTTGAGTTTTCAATTTTATACCTCACCAAAGGAACGAAGACACTTGCGGTTCTTTAAGCATCAAATTTCTCAGTCTTTATGAGGTGTTCTCAAACGATGTAGAGGAGTCACTGATACTAAAGATGCTGTGCCTTTTTTGGGAATGTGCTGCTTTGTTAGAATAGCAACGTGACTGAGGGTTCTTTAAGGTATATGCCTAAACTGCATTGGTTTAACTTCCACCATGGAAGTTAAATATCCAGATGTCACTTTCACTTTTAAAAAAACATTTTCATTTGTGTCTCAAACAGAGGTTGTAGAGTTAGCCAATAATTGGTCTGCATATTTATTCTGGACTCCACTAGTTGCAGTGGGTTGCCAAATCTTCCATTTTCAGTTTTCAAATTGTCAAATAGATATGCATAAAAAAAAAAATCTTCAAAGACAGGAATATGGAGATAAGGAAAAAATACTGTATTATTTTCACATAAAATACAGATGTGTGAAATCTTCTGCTCCAGAGGCTATCTTTATTTTTTTATTTTATCTACTTCAGTGTGTTGTGCTTTCAAAAGAAAAAAATATACTTACTCAAATTCATACCTTTGACATTATCCAGTTCGCTGAGTAAAAAGACTGCAGGATTTTATCACTTGAGGGTTAAACATTTTAAAGGGAACAGCAAGGCCCCTTTCTGTGGCTGTGTTTATAATCCTGTACTAAAGTGCAAGCAGTGAGGTAGCAAACAAATTAGACAAAAGCCTTAAAGACAAAGTTTTAAGTTCACTTTGTATTATGAGAATTTCTACCATTTGTCCAGCAATAGTTCATTATGTTTAGTGTTAAGTTTTGAATAGTTCAGAAGCATTAGATGGGTAGTAACAATTACAGGATTTGAGGGGGGTTGAGATGTTATATAAGTAAAATATTTTTCCAAGTACTAATATTAAATTCTGGGGGTAGTGAGTAAAATATTAAACACTGTACAGTAGCTTATAAAAGATACATA
Organism: Aptenodytes forsteri; assembly: GCF_000699145.1. Taxonomy (NCBI): domain Eukaryota; kingdom Metazoa; phylum Chordata; class Aves; order Sphenisciformes; family Spheniscidae; genus Aptenodytes; species Aptenodytes forsteri. The sequence goes on from NW_008796078.1 coordinate 2,785,890, forward strand.
TCTTCACAAAGTGCAAGTGCTAATAGAGGACAATACTGCATATGCATTTCTTCTCTTTGGGCGAAGAAGAAAAGGAATGAAGATGCGTCAGATTTACTACATTGTGTAATAGAGTATTTTTTTGTGACATTTTCATTTTTAAATCAAAGCTTTACCTGGAATTGTGGGGGGAAAAAAAAAGTGACTTCTGAATTTTGTTTCTTTATTTTAGGATGCACAGACTTCTAGAACATTAACTCTTATATCAAAAGCCATCCAGACTTTGGGGAGTTGGGGAAGTTTGACCAAAAGCAAACTTGTAAGGCTACTAAAATTCTTTCTTATTTCATAGACAACTTTCAAAGAAAGTTTATTTATGTCAATTTACCTTTTCTTCCAGTCAAGTTTCAAGGAGACGTTTATGTGTGAGTTTTTCAAAACATTTCAAGAAGAAAAATTTACTGAATCTGTTAAAAAGGTACCTTTCAAATAGATTTTTTTTTTTTGTAGACTAAGCTAATTTTAGTGGGTTTTTTTAAAAAAAGTAGTATAAACTTTTTGAAACAGACTTTATTAGGTCTGCTGTTTAGGAACTAAATAAAGAAATCTTGTGTGACTTATGGGCATCCCTTGTTACATTGTTCCAAGTCCCTGCAATATATTTTCATTTCATCTGTTGCATAAAGTAATTGTTCCGTTCTGGGAGAAACTGTACATGTATATTTACAAAATAGCTCTTGGTTGTTCTGTGTTTCTGTATTGTATATATTCTCTGTGTATTTTTCCTTAAGTTCCTAGATGATGTTTCCTCTACTGAAAGTAAAGAGCCCAGTGGTCTGAGTGAGCCAGTACATCTAAAAGAAGGGTAAATACATCTTGAATCTACATCATGCAAAACAGAATTGACTTTACTGGTTTTTTCATTAATGCCAACATCAGATTAATGCTTATTAAAATATTTGATATACTGTAGAAATTGTGATATTTGTAATTGGTGATAATTCTTTGTTAGTTTGCAGAATTAGTTTAAACCAACAGCTGTAAACTTTCATAACTCATCTTCTAAATACTTTGGAAAAAATAATTAAAAGCAGCCTAAAACCTATTAAAGCCTGTCTGCATTTCTGTTACCATTCAGTGACTGAGCTGTGATGGTTTATTCAGGATTGTGAAAGTGTGTTTTAAAACATGGTATGAATTTAATTCAGAATGACTTTGCATGCTGTTTAAGCCCAGCCAGCTAAACGTTCTGCCTTTAAAGTAGGGGAAAAATTACCCTGTAATTGGAATACTTAACAGTAAATTATAGAATGCTTTTACAAAAATTGAGGTGAAAATCACTCTTTCTAAGAAATGAAGTATTTTTTTTTATGTTGATGAAGAATAGCTGATGAATTAATTCAAACAACATTTATGGGGAAAAAACATTTGTATTTACCTGAGAAGCAGATTCATAGCAAGTAAAGATTCTTCTGTGAAACAAGCATCCAAATTTCAAACAAGGAAGAAATGTACCTCTTATTAAAAAACTAAATAGAAATGAAGGAGACAATTGTAGTGGATCAACACTTAGTTATAGCAATTTGGAAGCTAGTCTGTATTATAAATTGATGGCTGTTGCTCAAAAAAAAATAGTTGCCAGTGAGTACACTTAAAGTGTACTGAATACAGTTTGTGTCTACCCTTGCTATTGAGCTGTGTTCAGCATCATCTCACTGACACTCAGTTTCTGATCCAGATAAGGCCAAGTACGTTCACAAGTAGAAAGTGTCAGGAAAGAGAGAGTCTTGTAGTTGGGATACACCATACTCCCTTTTGGGAAAATTTGGAGTCTGGATCTGAGTAAGTAAGTACCCACTCCAAATCTACTGCTACAAACAAGAGTCTGGATTGCGTATTTTTCAAACTCCTTTCCTGTTAATGGAACCCTGTACATGATCACCATATTGGGAGGTAATCTCAAGGATCTATTTTGAACAACTAGTAGGGTTTTTTTTAATCTACAGTGAAGTAGATTTTTATGTTGCTGCATGATGAACAATAATGTATTATCTCAGTAAATGGTTTTGAAAGCTCTTCAGAAGACTAGTGGTTGCATTTCATTTGATTCTGTCTTTACAGAGAAATGTACAAAAGAGCTCAGGGAAGGACTCGGATTGGTAAAAAGAATTTCAAGAAGCGGTGGTTCTGTCTAACAAGTAGAGAATTTACCTACCACAAACAGCAAGGTAACTTATGTTTATTTTACAATTATTTTTATTTTCTCAATATTTTTTAAGTGTTTGCATCTGTTTTGTGCTTTTTAAAAATGCATAATTTTTTTTCTCAATATTTTAAGTGTTTGCATCTGTTTTGTGCTTTTTAAAAATGCATAATTTTTTTCTTTTCCTAAAACACACTGATTCATGTACGTTTTCTCAATAATAAAAATGCACATTTTGAGAACTTAACTAACAGTATCAGTGCACTGAAGTTATAAAACAGTTTTTAAAAAATCACTTTACTCATCTGTTTACGATTTTTTTTACAGATAAAGAACCAATTTTCACTATTCCAATCAAAAACATTCTTGCAGTGGAGAAACTTGATGAGAGCTCCTTCAACAAGAAAAATGTGAGTCAAAAGATAGTTTATATGTAATTCTTGATGTGTTCTTTAAATAAAAGATTATAATTATCTTATAGAATTACTGAAACCCTATTACTAAACACTTCAGCAAAAAATCTTTTTTGGATCGGGAATAACAAGCTGTATGTAGTGTTTCCAAGTACTCTGAACACGGAACTTAACCTGGAGATTTGGATCTCTGCACCAACTTTTCTCACTGATTTTCTGACTTCTGCCACCCTTTCCAAATTCCTGGAATGAAGGGTAAAACTCCTGTGACCTTATTACAAAGCACTTTTATGTAAGGTATTAGTAGTATGAATTATATTATGTTCTACTAGAAATGTAATATTACCAAACTTGTATTTATTCCTTTTGATGAGAACTTCCTACAATACCTTCATCAGCTGAGACAGTTCTCTGCTCACAGCCTCATTCTGGACCTGTAACGCATCAGTATTTCTGTTATTTCAATCAAAAATTCTGAGGCAGTGATAAAAGTACAGCTGTTACTTAGGCTGAGGATGGGTAAAGGAGAGACTTCTGGGAATCTGCTGTTATTCTCAGGATATGAAGCATGAAGTCTGAGGTCACATTTAAAGATATGTGAATGAAGAGGACAGAAAATGCATCATGTTCTAATTCTTTAAGGATTCTTTTTTGGATGAGGAAATGGTGTAGGTGCAACACAGGGAGCTGGTTTGGGTTTTTTTTCTCCTAAATAGGGCTGTGTAGTAAAACGAAAGTGGTGAAAAGTCGTCTTTTCTCCCTTGTCTCACTTTCTGTCTTAATTTGGCGTTGTTGAATTGCTTGAGCTTTGAAATCTATTTTGACATATTCAAAGTTGCTCAAGAACTGAGTATTTTTTACTGAGCAGAATAATGTTGCATTCCTTCTACAGATGTTTCAAGTACTACATGGAGAAAAGCCACTCTATATCCAAGCAAATAACTGTGTAGAAGCTAGTGAGTGGATAGAAGCTCTTTGCCGGGTAACGAGATGTAACCAGAAGAGGCTTAGTTTTTATCATCCTTCTGCTTTTCTGAATGGGAACTGGCTTTGCTGCAAGGCTACCATAGAGAACACAGTGGGCTGTGCTCGTTGCACTGCGTAAGTTCCTTCTCAAATGAAAATACATATGTTTTGTAGGACAAATAATGTATGATTCACTGTACAACTTGAAAATGTGAAGGCAAGGCTTTCCCTGTCTACTTTAGCAAGTTACGCTACTAAAAACATGCCTTGCTAGATAAGGCCCAAAGTACTGGATTTTACCAAGTCTATTACTTCATCAGCCACCATATGAAATGAAGGTAACCAATTAAACATGTAAATCAGAAATATTGAATGGTTGATTTCTTTCCATGCAGAATAATAAATTTAATAGCTCAAGTTTATTCAGATGCTAAGGTGAATGCAGAAATATGACGCGCCTAGGTCATCTATATGAAACAATTGAAATACCTTGCTGCAGAGGGCTCAGCCTAGAAGTCTATCTCTTTCCTTCATGACATTGTCTTGTTTTATACAGTCACTTTTTTACTTTAACCTCATATATTTTAAAACACACTGTACTAAGAAAATCAGCTGAATAATCTTGGATGTAGATTCTGAAAAATCATTTGGGTTTTGTAGGTATGTCAGGAAAATGAATGACATCTTATAATGCATTAATGCCTTTCTTTAAGCTGCTGATTTCTGAAAACAAACAAATGCTCTGATCTTTTTAAAAAATAAATTTATCCTTAGCTGGATAGGTTGCATAAGTTACAGGCTAAAGGTCTCAGTCAGTCTTCTAAAATTCAGTATAAGTCCTATAAGATAACTTTCTGAAAATCTATAATACTTTTTCCATGTTACTCAGTTCATTCCTATATTAGGTTTCTCAAGAGTTCAAAAGATTCCCGTTACTAAATAACTTTTTTGGTTGGTTTTATCTGTTTTTTTAACTGTTCTGGTTTAGGAATGTATCTTGTCCTTCTGTTCTGGTTACCTTTCAAATATAGTGGATTTTAAAAGAAGTGTTTAATTGTCATTTAATAACAATTAACCTTACTTTGATGCTTTTGTGAAATACTTTTCTCTTGACATACTGAATAATAAATTCTACTGGAAAAAGCGATTTTTAGTATTGCTGTATTCATTGCCCTCAAAACTGTATATGCCTGTTTCTATAGAACGCTTGCAACAAATGCTAAGTTTTGTGTAGCAATTGTGAAGCTGTCCGTGAGTGGTAGACATATTAAAAGGCTAAGTATATTGAAACAGTTTTTACTTGCTTTCAAGAATGACTTAAATATTGACTACCTGTCTCTTTTTTTTCACCTTTTAGAGATGTTCCTGCTGATACTCAAATTGAGATTGATGGAGACAGAGAGACAGAAAGAATTTACTCACTTTTCACTATCAACATGTCTAAACTACAGAAGTTGGAAGGTACTCAAATAATAATTCAGAAGAATTATACTGATATTATTCAGCTCTAATTCTTTAGGCCTGTAACATCTGTTTGATGTCTTAACAAGTTACTTGAAAATAATAGAGAGTAGAGACACAGATTATATTTTTGTGCTCTTAGTGCTCTGGTATCAGACATTCTTCAGTCATTTCTTCACAGTAGACATCAGGCATGCACATTATTCTAATTGAATTTGCATATATGAAATATCTTTAATAGTCTAAACAGAGAGACTGCAACTATAGCTGGTTGCTCTTCTGTCTTTGCTCTCGTTTTCCTGACTATGGAGTGAATTCTGTTGAACACGGTTGAGTTGCAAGAATGCATTGGTCTTCTGTTAATGTGAACAGGAGAGAGCTGGATGCTCAAGGTGCTGAACACACCCAGCAGAGAATAAGCCACAGAACTGTAAATACATCTAGTTGATACTGTCTCCTGCTTTTGTCTTAACCCATTTTGTGTATAAGCTAGAGTAACTTTACATTTCAGAATTTCAGAATCACCATTTATCACAAGAGTTACACCTGTTTTTTAATTATTGAAATTCTAATTGGGATAATTGTGGTAATTTTTGTAGAGGCTTGCGGAAGTATAGCAGTCTATCAAGGTCCACGGAAAGAACCAGATGATTATTCTAACTTCACAATTGAAGATTCTGTAGCAACTTTTCATACACTTAAACAAATAATAGATATAGTAGAAAAAAGCTGAATATCGCATGAAAAATACCGAAAGAAGAGATCATCTAGTGCTAAATATGGTAGTGAGTAAGTGTAGCACGATTGAAGTTTTGTTGGCAACTGTGAAGAAGTCGCATGAAAAATACCGAAAGAAGAGATCATCTAGTGCTAAATATGGTAGTGAGTAAGTATCTTATGTAATTTTGACATACATAAATGTGTATTTAAAAAAAAAAAAAAATTGTAGAACAAGGCCAGGCTTGTTGAGGTAGAAATAATTAAGCTAAAGGTAGATTTAGACAACACAAAGACATGGAGAAAGTAAGGTGCATAATTTGTAGTAATGCAGCTTTTTACCATTTGTTAGAAGATACAAGAAGTTCCTCTGGTGTGGGATTCATCTGTGTTCCTGTTGAGATTCCCATAAGTGGGTGCAATGACTCTGTCGTTTCCTTGCAACTTAACATCTGAAGTGCGCACAAAATTTATCCCTAACTGTCTGCCTACCTTCTAATTTTTTTCCGAAATTTCAAATTTCAGTTAAGAAATAATTAAAATATCAAGTTACGTAAAACTGTAAAAATTACACTGCAGAAACATCTCTTTCATGCAGTATATATACTGTTTGTAATTCACTCGCCATACTCAATGATAAATACTATTTCTGGTGAAGTTAAAAAAAAAAAAGTCTGTTCTTAGGAGTGCATTTTTGTTCCAGAGCAGATTCTTTCAATTCTCTTCAATCCTGGCTGATATCTATGGAACACCACTAGCAAGTTTTCTGATTCCTTCTTTGCATCAATAGGGCTTGATTCACCAGAAAAAAAGAATGCTTAAACCCTGATTTGGTTTGCCCAGTTCAGTATTCGACCCAAGTTGTTTAGAAAAATTGACTTTGATTTAGAGGTCTCACATGAAAGTATGTGAGGTTTTCTGCAAATCGTGAAATTTCATAAGTAGCAGTAGGAATGATGCAAAGAATATAGGTTTGCTTAATAAATAAAAATTGTATGATGAGAACTAGAAAGCAAACTTTAACCTTGAAAATATTTACATATGACTTCTTTTTTTTCCCCAGAGAAAATCCAATTGTTGGAAAAGTTTCCTAACCAAAACAAACTGTGGCACACTTGGATGAAAAAAGAAACTGGAAATGTTCTTGACTGTTTTGTTGTTTTGTTTTGGTTTTGTTTTGTTTTTTTTAAACTCATTATATGCATTTTTACAAAGTATTTAAGAATGAACATAAATGCTAGTTGTGTTGACAATCTATTTAATATTTAATGGAAAAAGATCTACTTGGAAATCTGGTCTTAAGGTTTATTCTCATTTTGCTGAAGAACTTGAAGTTCCAGGTTCTTGAAGTAACAGGTGTGAATAAATCTAAATGTTGTTTTGCCATTGTTGTCTTATTGGAGAGAACTTTCTAAACAAATAAGCTTTTTAATGGAAGAAAATCCACACGGCATTTGTTGGTTGGATTATATCTCTCGATACATACACTGCAAACTTGCATGAGTTTACCATGAGTGCCTGCCCTGCTGGTATGGGTCTTGAAATAGAAATCCCAAGATACTATGACATGAAAAAGATCTGAAGCTTCACACTCAATTATTTTAACTTTTTTTCCTTGTATTAGGTGTTGTCAGGACTTGATTTATCTACAGCTGAAGTCTTACAAAATCATGCAGTATGTTGCAAATAATCTGGACAGCAGATAGCAGTGTTAGTTATGTTTTTAAGTACTAAAGAAGAAGAAATCAGGGAACTTATGTTGTACCTCTTGTTTACATTTGGGGTGAGTAATATATGGAGTGATATTAGACCACTATCTATTTTCTTTAGGAATTTTTAGGTACATATTTTTTCTTAATCTAAAAAGAAATGCAGGGTAACAACATTCTTTTTAAATAAGTTTGCCTACAGATAGAAAAATTTAAATGTGAACAGATTGTGGTTAAGTACTGATCAATTTACATCATCCCTTGTATGATTTTATTTCTTTTTTTAGTAAAAAGTAGTAACTAGATCCAGCTCACCTTTTGACTACAAATCTAATAAATAATCTATTATAATCACTCAAAGCACTTTAGATATCTGGACTATCCCAGATTATTTTTAGATACTTTGTAGTATCTGCTTGTTATGATCAGTTGAATGATCAACATTCTTTTGTCTTTAAGCAATGCTTCAGTGAATATTTTTATATCTTTAGTTATATGGATTCATATTTGCCACTTAACACAATTTTAAACTGGCATTCTTGACTTTAAGATTAATTTTTGCTCACTTCATCTGAGAAGTTAGGTTTATGCTGAAAGAACATATATGTATATAACCAGGAAGAAGCAAAGGTATTACTGTGGCAACTTTGCTTCATCAGTATTAAATACAATGGTACTCCTTGGAATATTATTTTTAATAATAACTATATATGGTACTTTTATTTTTGGAGCATTTGCTGTGGGGTCTTTTGTTGTTGTGTTGTTGGGTGTTTTTTGGTTTCGGGTTTTTTTTACAATCATGATTTGGCCAAATTAATTAGGAATGTAACTTGCAAATAGAATAGAAATCCACAATGCTTGAAATTGTAAACTGTTTAAATTGCTATACATTTATTATACTGTTGTAGGGAGGCTTTCTGTAATAGAAGCAAGTTGGCAAGACAGGATTGAAATCTCTTTTGGAATGAATGTAACTTGTTAGAATAACTATTTGGTTTAATACCAGACAAACTATTTTAGAATATCCGGGATTCAGTACTAGTGTCTGCAACGTCACAATCATTTAATCACCTCAGCTGTTTTTGCCTTTTCCTTTTTTACACATTTGATGTATTCTAAGGGACTTTTATTTGCCAACAGTTGAAATTGGAGGGCAGGGAATATAGTAATGCCAAGAAATGTGTTTTGCCAAGGTAAAGTGAGTGATTAATTGCCATTAATAAAAAGCTGCCATTAAACAAAGTTGAATGTGGTTGAGTGTCAAAGCTAGGTTTTGCTGTATATCGATTAACCCTGTGGCAAAGTGTCTCTTCCTTCGAGCCATTTTCTGTTTTCAAAGTCAAATTTATGAAAAATTCAATTGTATACTCTTGCTACATTTTTTTAAAAATATGCACTTTTTTCCCTTGGTACTGGAATATCTAGGAAAAAAACAAAGGCCATTGAATATTTGTGACCATTAAGATTTGATTTCTCATTTTATAATGTTTTAAAATGCAGTAGATGTTCTAGAATTTAATTAGGTACAAGTAGGATGATTAATAATAAAAGCTGCCTTCATTTTGATTAGTCTAGAAAGATGATGTTATTCAGTCATTAGTTCTGTTAGGATTGTAAATTATCATTAGTTTTAATTTGTATTATGACGCATTGTTGAATGTATTTTTATTTAAATTTTATTTTCTTATCAAGACATTAAAATGTTTTGTAACATTGCTTGAGAATAACTCACAAATAAATTACAACAAACTTGAGATACGCTGTGTGTTTATTGTGAGGCCTGGCTTCTTAAAATGTTAGCATTTATCTGAAGACTGAATTAATAGGGGTTTACATACAGGAGCTGGGTATAAAGCGATAAATCTAGTTGACAGGAAAAAAAACCAACCCAAAATTAAGTTGAGGGATCTTGCATGGTCATCTGCAGCATTGTTACATTCTAACGAAGACTGATGGTTGGAAGGAGAAGTGATAGTTAATCATTTAGCGTAACGGCGCGTGCAGAAGCCTTAGTAATTTGGCAGTTTTTTTAAATGTTTGCAGTGACTAGTCTGATGTATTGAAGGATATCTAGTACTATGTTATTAGTGTTATATGACTAATTTTTTCTTGCTTACTGATTTGTCTTTCATTACCTGTCCTGTGTACCAGTACCAGCTATGTAATTTGTCAGACCTATTTTAAATATATTGCATATGGAAAAAATAGTCTTTACTTTTCTCAATCTTCTTTCTTTATGTAATCTGGGCACTTTTTTTGCTACCTGCTCTCCCCTCCTATGCTTATAGGCATTTTTTGTAAGATAATTTTGTACAAGCGTGTTTTAATGCCTTGAGATGTTTTGTTTCCTTGTACAGAGAGCTGACCCGTTGTCCTTTAATGCTGGTATGGAAGCTCCTATTAGGAGTTACAGTGCAAACCTTCCAGACATTTTGGAATTAATTTTGATTAGTTCTGAGGTAAGCTGTATTAAGGCCCAGTCGGAGTGGTCACTACATTCATTTGCAGAGATCAGAAAGCAGAGGAAATTAAAGATGGAATTTGAAGTACAGGAGGAATTTTTTTTCTGTGGACATTAAAATTTTTTTTTGTAAGGATTCTGTGATGATTACAGCAGAGTGATCTATTCTTTTCACTGCTAATATGCTACCTTCTCTAACCGTTCCATTAGGCTGAGTTTTCTCTAAATCGTGACATGAAAAGGGCATTCCCATTTAAGATCTGTAGCTTCTGTGCTGATCATACTTTCAAGTTCTGGGCTAGGCTCGCAATCATAGATGCATAAGGCCTCTGTAGCTAGAAAGTTCTTCCTAGGACTCTGGATTCCTTGAAAATCAGTGTGCTAGTTTCTCACATGGTTCTATACATCTTTGTCCCCCATTGCACATGCAGATGACTATAGTGAGAAAATGTGTACTTGTAGCCTATACATAGGTGAGGATATATATTTATCTTCATATAGTCTACCTATAGACTATATATATAGTAAACAGAATCAATAATATATGGAAAATTAAGTGTTTACAAGACATTACCTTTACTTTCTGCTCATTTGTATGTATTTTAAAGTACAAAGTTTGCAACATTTACTCACATGTGATAAGGACTGATTGGGTATTGTTTTTAAAAGAGCATGCATATGGAATAAAAATTAGGCCAATAAGCAACAGCTCCTGGTAACAACTAAGAACAACTTCCAGTAGAATGGACAAATGCATACAATTTACTCAGGGTTCTTACAGATAGTTACAGAAGCATATTTAACTAAGTTTTATGATTTATGCAGATTAAATAAACCAGAAATCCTTTAATAGCAGTAAGGAGACTTTATCAGTGTTACTGTGTTCAGCTGTGATGAGACTACTGCTGGAATACTTTGTCTATTCCTGAGATGCAGCAATATAGGCAGCTGTTTTTAAAAAAAATTTAAATTATTCAGAGTTTGAGAGTAGAGCTATAAGAACTGGGAATATAGACTGTAATTCTGCTAAATTACTTAGTTTAAAAATGTAAGTTTAAAAAGTCACTTTATGTACCTAAATCAGGGACAGAAATTTGATAATCAGTTGCTCTACAATCGGAGCAAGGTTTAAAAAGATCCAGTGGCTGCAGTGTTCAGGAAATGCATATGCTTTGTAAGACAGTTTTTTTAAAACAAAAACAAAACCCAAAACTATTAGACAGCCTTGCTGAATTGCTTTTAAAATATTCTTTACATTAACAAATGTTTATGGAAAATAACAAAATTAATCCATATATAAATCTTACTTAATACCATGTTCCATAAAATTGTATGACCAAGCTTTTTAACTGTTTGAGGTCAGTTACTGCAATTACTATTGCAGATGCTGTGGCAGCTTTATATAAAGTCTAGTTAACAGTTTCACCAAAAAGAGGATATAAATCTTTATTCTCATTTTAGATTAAAAAAAACCCCAACATATAATTGTTTCTAATCAGACAATTTAGTTTGCCTTAAGTGGTTGTGATCTTGTTCCCTACTTTCATCCTCTATATTTGGTCATTCTTCCTACACAGGGAAAAAAGCTGAGAGAATCATAGAACAGCCAAAGTAAATCTCCTATGTGACTTGAATTCAAGACTTAAAGGTAAAAATCTCTTACCTGGTCCCTCTGAAATAGTAGCGCAGAAGATTTTGGCTCTGGTTTCTCAAAAAATGCAAGATATTCCCTGCTTTATTCCAGGTTGGTGCTTCAGTGACAAACTCCACTGTGTCAGGGAGCAGAGAGAGATGGTATTTTGAGGGGGGTGTGTGTGTATATATAACAACGGAAGGCTTCAAAGCCAGCCAGACTCCTGCTCACGCAGTGTTTTCCTCCTAGATCAGCGTGTGGACACTGTTCTACTGAGGGGTTACTTCAGTAGCTGGCTAAGAAGCTTAGGGGTGGGAGCTCCACGGGGTTTAACACCACTGGCTCAGCCTTCGCTTTTCCTGGATGCCGTGACATTGTTGCTAGGTGATACAGAAACGAGCCTCCATCAGATGGCAAAAAGCAGGCGACAGAGGTAAAATTAGTAAGAGGGGAAACTCCCCTGTAAAAATCAAGTGATCTACAATAATGCTCAGACCTGACATTTATGTTGCATCTTTCATCCATAGACCTTTAAAGTACTTAATGAAAGAAGGGTAAGTATATACAATTCAGTCTCTTCTTTCCACGCTGGGGGATGGCAAGGTGCTATGTATTGTATAGCAGTGCAAATTTAAAAAGTCCCAAGAGGAAGGAGTACTTCCCTGTAGCTTCTGTAACTAAAAAGTATTTAAATGGTGCCAGATGCAGCCAAAATGCTTTGTCAAATATTTAGTTATTTTAATGATCTTGAGTCATGAACTGACACCCCAGAGGGTGACAGTGTAAGCCGAGAAGTTTGTACAAGCATTTTCTCCATATGATGATGATGCAATATAGCTTATAATTTATCTTGCAAGTTGTATTTAGTCCTGTACCTTTCCCTCTCTCGCTTTTTCTCCTAATCTTGCTGATTTACCCTAGTATAAATTAGACCAAACATGTTACAGATTACCTGATCGATTTTACAAGTATCTTAAAATTGAAACAGAAATAATCCTAGTCCTAGGTATGAGATGTTAAATAAAGCATCAAGCTGTACAAGTGGAAAAATACAAGGACGAGTTCCAGTACTGCTGAAAAACTCTGTAAAAGATCTGACTTTTTTAAACATAAAACATACAATTATTTCTGTAACAACCAAAATAATTCACCTAGCTTCCTCCTGAGTGGTTGATTCAGATTCCTGTCAAGTCTTCCCTGTCACGCTATTCTGTCATGGTGTGACATTTATATGGTTTTGGGGTGGGGTTTTTTAAATTATTTATGTATATACTTGAATTGTATATGCATATAATCTGGCACTACCTTGGCCAAAATCTAAAAGTAGAAGGTTGGGTCAAAGTCAAAAAATGTGTTGAGTGACATGGTACGCAGGACATAATATCTGCAAGTGTGTATGATGAGAGGATAAGCTTCACCTAGGCAATACCTTCCAGTAATTTAAACATGGGAGTAAAGGGAGTTTCTATAAGGCAAGTTTCTATGCAGCTTTCCTTGTTGGTGCTTTGGTTGGGTTTGGTTGGTTTTGGGGTTTTTTTTTTGGGGGGGTGGGGGGGGTGTTGGGTTTTTTCGGATTGGAGGGCAGGATTAGCTAACAGTGGCTTATGGGGTCTATCGTAATACTAGGCAGGTTCCAAATACCGGTGGGATATTAAAAATATTAAGACAAACTGTACTACCTCACAAATTTATAGGAAGTGTCAATATTTCAAAATAGGCAGGGGGTATGCCCCCTCATACCAGCAAAACAATGTAACTTGGTTTTCAGTTTTCAATTCAGAATGCAGTTCCATTCTCAAACAGCTAACCTCAGTTAAAATATGCATAATTTTGTCTTCACAGTTCTTTTTTTTTTTAAATTAATAAATGGAATATCAGACAAGCTTCTAACTTGAAAATCTACACTGTCCAGGGGGAATAGTAATAGCCGAGGTTTACTCCAGAGAGGAAAACAATTAGCAAACAAGAACCTAGTGTAGAATTTGATAGTAGTAGTCTATCTAACTAGATAGACTACTAGACTCTAGATAGTAGTCTAGGGTCTTTACGTCATCGGCTTTAAATCTCTCCTTCAGAAGGAGAGATGGATGAGCCTGGGTGTTGTATGAAGAATGGAGAAGTTTCAAGGGTTTAGATTTAATTAAAAGCAGCTCAGCGAAGTCAGGAGCTACTTAGTCTCTTGTAGACAGGGTTTTCTCATTAAAGCAGAAAGGTTCCCATGCAAAAGTGATTAACTTTTTTGTAAAACTTCTTTAAGGATTTCCCTTCTACATATTAGGTGTCATGATGTCCATTTGTTTCACTTAATGAGTAACGCACAATGCATTTAAGAATCTGAGTTACTGGTACTTCTCTGTCTTTGAACTCATTCCTGGACTTCTGTAAAGTTCATGCCAAATCACATACGTATGCGGCAATATAGGGAAAATGGTGGGGATGTACTTTTTTTAACTCCATTTGCTACTCTGGGTAGCAATATATTTCTGTAATTTCTTCACTCCAGTCTCCCTTCCAGTGAGATCCTCCCAGTGTAAAAGCGGTATGGAATTTATTCCACAAATGCGGTATGTTTCCCTAATTCCTGTTTTGGTTTCTTTTTTATTTCTGGATGCCCGCCTCATGCTTCTTTCACAGAAACTGTATGTATTAACATTGAAGTCTATTTATTTTCCATTTTGGCAACTGCATCAGGTAGATTCAGTAAAACCTTAAGAACTACTACAGGTGGTTTTGTCACAGGTGATAGCTAGTGTGCCGATAGAGTACTGTTTCCTGTGCCGTCTTCCTCTATTGCAGCCCCGCTGTCCGCCCTTACCGAGGTCTCGGCTATAACCACAACAGTACTATTAGTACTGGCCATTAATAGCCCTGCTTAGCATATTCCTATTGGTAAAACGGCACAGAGAGGCATAGATGATCTAGAGTTTAAGAAATAGTTTTGGCGCAGAACTATGCTGAAATTCTTTTCTTTGGCAGATAAATTGACACAGTACTTAAGTGTTCTGATATATGTTAGTCTATTGACAGAACAAACAGTAAGTGTAGTAATACAATCCAGCACGTGCATTAGTTGGCCAAGATACACACATACTTACATAACTGTTCTTTGCATTATCATAAAACTGACATTTCCATAACAGTTTTGTTATTAGTAAAAATAATCTTCAATTCTGTGTTTCAGAGTAAGCAAGCTGTGGAAAAAACAACAAAAATCTCAAAAAGTTGTAAGAGGAAAGAAGAAAGAAAAAAACAACAACAGTCAGGTCATTTCCAGACATCTCCATTCTCAAAAGATTCCTGAAAATCTATGAAAGGCATTGTACATGCTTCCAAACCACTGTCTGTGCAATATTCAGAGTTTAAAAAGGTGCATAGAGAATGAAAATGTTCTTACAATGTATATTCATTTGAAATGGGATTAGGAGTATGAAAAGAAAACTATTATGGCAATTATGTAAGTTGGGTGTCAAACACTGGAGCTTTGAATGAGAATTATTTGACATGGAGACTATCGGAATCCAGAATCAATCCTTGATTAATTACACTGCATCCTTACTGTGAAATTATTGCAGAAATTTAATTGATTATAAATTGTATAATATGAAACAATATTCCAAATTTGGATACCTACTGTTATGTACGTCCCCATTCACAGTTGCCAAACGAGTTGGGTTTTCCCATTCTGTAGCACACAACTGTCTGAGCAGCTATAGTTCTAGCTGAACAATTACCTGATGGGCTGAAAGGACCTTAGTTCAAGTTCCTCTATTTAGATATCCCATTTGGAACATTTTCAGTAAAGTCTGAATGAGATAAGCAAATTCAGTCTTCCCCTGCCCAATCTGAAATAATGAGTTTTTATTTACAGTTAAAAACAGTGACAAAGTACACGGGGGAAAAACTCACTGAAAGAGCTATCATGTTTTGTGCCACTCTTCCTTAATGTCACGTGTGTCTGTAGGGAACAGATGAGTTCTAGAGTGCCAGGACAGTATTTCTCCAAAACGGCTCAAAATTTTTTATATAGCTCTTTAGGTGATAAAATAGCCAAGAAAATAATTGTTGGGAAACTGTTACTTTATTTCTGTAAAGCAATATGGACAGAGGTAAAGGTACCTGTATCATATTTGCTCTACAACTTTCACTGCTCGTGTAAGTTCTGGCACTGCACAGTAAAAATGCATGTTTTATTTTTAAGAGTAGACAAGACAAAGATAGCAAGAGTATACCAAATCAAAAGTTTACCTCCTTTCTATTTTGAAAAAATTAGTTTCCAAAACATCTCTTTCATCCTAATACTGTGAAAAGTGTTTCACGTTGGCAATCTCTCTTCTAACAAAGGATATCCCAGTCTCTTGGAATAAATCCAGAGCTGCATCTCATTTGAACTGACATGCTCGGCAAAGGAGCTGGTTATGCCTGATGGGGAGGAGAGACTAAAGGAAGGCATCGTAATTGTTTTAATAACCATGTTTGATATTTTATTGACTTTTTTCTATCCATAGGCATCCAGAGCAGTTCCTATACACTTGAGCCACTGGTTTTGCTGCCCCACTCCCAGTTGTGCAGGAAAAACCGCTTTATAGCATCATGAAGCGATTAAGTTCAGGGAATGGTCACAGGTTAAGACTAGCATTGCCAAATTATTGAAATCGGTGTGTTTTATATTTGCATTTGCAAAGTGTACAGCAAATGTGTGACATTTTGACGGCACCCAAACATAATTATAATCTGTGTCATAGTTTGCTCTTACGAGCTCTTAGACCTCGAATTCTCAAGAGGAGAATTGCATCCAGTTTCCATCTAATGCCTGCTAAGAAAAATTAGAGGTGACAAGGCAAATTGTGTAAATTAAAAAAAGTTACTACAACAGGCTTTTTTTTTTAATCTCTATTTAGAGGCAGTTGACATTTTACATAGCAGAAATTAAATGTGCTTAAATTTCAGATTTTTTTTACTTTAGGAACAGATATACTCAAAATTTAAACATCCAAGCAAAAGGTATAAAAATACAATGTATTATCGAAGGAAAATTATGTATACTTTTTTTTCAAGTTTTACAAAAAGTTTTAATTTTACACCTTTCTGGATTAGTCCTAGTCCCAGTAATTCAGATTCAGAAGTGCCACGATGGTTTAAAAAAAAAGGAGAAAAAAAGAATATGATGAGTTACAAAGAACTGAATTATCAAAGTTAATGACAACTTTATGACTAGAAAGTAGTTACTTCAACTTTGTATCATTGATCTTTTCAAGTTTTCTCTGATAGCTGTTGAGAACCTCTTGAGAGAGGCCTATTGGTAAGACACACCCACAGTGAGGAAAAACAGAAGCAATTTTGCATCGAAATATTTTCACTGTAGTTTAATTACAACATTTCTTTCTGTTTGGGAAATAGAGTAAGCAGTTGTTTGGGTTTTTTTTAGTGTATGTGCTACAGTCCATGTTATCAGACACTGCTGTGTTGGCATAATGATAGTAGTAGCTTAAGCGTCACACCAGCTACGTATGGTGGGTCCTCTGAGTTTATAGATCTCTCAGCTCTGGCCAAACCAGCGACTCGGTGACATCGAGATAGCAGTTGTTCCGTCCATGGCTGACTTGTGCGAGTTTGGGAATTGGACAGTGTGGATTGAGAGAAGTGTGAATCAGCCGAGGTAAGAGCAAAAGATCTTAGTCACATGTTGTTTAATAGTGTTTTCAAGGAAATGATAGGTCCTTCTGAATTGATAGTTGATTAATGTAGAAACAGAAGATCTTTACGACCAATAAAATTGAAGTGATTGAACTATTTTTTACTTTATTACCAAAGGCCAGATTTTTGTGGCCAAGGTGCACAACATGCAAGCCACTGCTGAAGTGTATGGCTTACTCTGTTAGCAGTCTTAGGAAACATGTCGAGAGTGGTTGAGTCCCCATCCCTGGAGGTATTTAAAAGACGAGTAGATGAGGCGCTTAGGGACATGGTTTAGTGGGTGGTGGTGTTGGGTCAACAGTTGGACTCGATGATCTTAGAGGTCTTTTCCACCTTAATGATTCTATGATTCTATGAGTTGGAATTGCAGGAGGATGTGGTCAGGAGGATTTTTTAGCATTCAAGCTGATAAATTAGCAAGTAAATTCAGGCTATCCTACTGTGACATTGCACAGTAGCCATATTTAATTGACCATTTCCATGAAGGATTACTGCTGTCTAACAAGACTTAGCTTTCAGTTACTGGACACTGTAGACTTTGAGAACTTTTAATGCAAGATATTTTTGCTGTTTTCATGAGAGGAATTTTCATAGTATGTGTATGTAATGAAATACAGGAACAATGAAAACCACAAATAATCCAGAAATTGAATGTTGAGGAAGGTTGCAGTTTCATGTCAGTGAATGATGCTGTGGGCTGATGGGGCTGGGAGAGTATTTGTGGGTTTTGGGAACTTTTAGGCTGGTGGTGTAGGCCACCTAGCCTAGTCAGACTCCCACTGCTGGATCATCCCGTGGTTGCAATCCTCCGTTAAGGAAGCTGTTCACTCATGCTGCATATCATGAAAACAGGACCGCTACTTCCCGAGGCGACGGTGGAGGACCGGGAGCTGTCTCCCCAGCTTGGCTCCCTGCTCTTTGCCCTGTGTGGGCAGACACATGTCCTCTTCACGTGTTTGGACTTGTATCGCTTTGCTGAAACGATGAGGCACAAAAAACAGTACAGCAGGAAGCTGTGACTGGACAGCTATTGCCCTTTTCCTTAGTGCACCCTCCCCACAGTTGTCCCGTGGGAGTGTGGGAGTCTCACCCCACGGCAAACTGATGAAAATGCCATTTTGGGGGGCTGATCGCCACCTTTAATTAAATTTTTTTCAGCTTCCTTGTTGCTGAGGGCGGCTGGCCGCCTCCAGCAGGCCACCGCGGCCACCTCTCCATCACCGTGCCTGCCCGAGGTGGAGCGCCTGCACCCGGCGGCGCAGCGCCCGCAACGGCTGCCCTGGCTGCTGGCTGCCGTTAGCG
>NW_008796078.1:2805151-2857116 GCF_000699145.1 Aptenodytes forsteri
GCGGCCGGGGGAGGCCGGAGCGCCCGCTGGGCTTCTGCCCTGTGCCTGTCAGCACGGGGAGCGGCGCTCGTCAAGCGGGCCGAGCTTGTGCCAGGGCCCGGAGGCGGGCTGCTGTCCTGCCGTCCCCGGCCTTCGCAAAGGCGCCTTCTTCGTGGAGTCTGTTTCTGGTCTGTCGGCAAACTCCACTTTTTTTTTTTTTTTGAGAAGAAGCAGTTTTGGCTGTCGATATAAACTCATTTTCCAAATCTGTTAATCCAGAGTCTCTAACACTTCTACCCAAGCCTCCTGATTACTAGTGCATTTTAACACACGTGAACGTACCGAAAAATCTATTGAAAAATAAGGGGTTGGTTTACCTGGTTTTGAAATCTGGAGCATCCCTTTGAAAGCAGCTTCATCATTGACTGGCATTACTCTTTTCTGACATCTTTTACGAGTATGATATTTATCTTGGATCTTTGAAAATTCTTTAAATTCTTCCTCTACTGTATCTCTATATCCGATTTTTACTATGCTGAGTCATCCTAGGCATAACTGTCCTCTCAGTTGGGCTTGGTACAGTCTGGCAGGACAAATGACCCAAGATTCCCTCCACAGCACCTTGCTTTTGTAGGTCCAGGAACCATGACACTGCAAATCCAGTCAGGTTTTGGCTTGACAGAAATGAGACAAAATATGCAATGCTGTCATTCCTCATACATGTTTTTACTGAGAACGTTCCGTGGAACAGAAAAGGCAAAAAGGTGTACTAGAGGAAAAAAGATGCAGCCCAGACTGAAGTGGTAGGAGATTCACCTTTTGCATAAGCATGGTTTGAAGATTGTCTGCTTTTATATGGTCAACAGAGGCCACCCTGGAAATAGGAAATTGGCTTCATCTTCCGTGTAAGCCATAATTTTAAGAATGTATTTCCCTGTTCTAGCTAGCCTGTTACAGGGTGCTATAAAAAAGTCTTAAATGAACAAAATCTTACCTAGAGCTTAAAGTTTAAAAAAAAAAAAGTTTATTTATGATTTTTCATAACTAGACCAAGGGAGTACTTTTTCATCTGAAACTAGCAGAAAAATCTGGTAACCATTTTTTGAGAGCAAACCACATTGTTAGAGCATGAAACTTGATCATTACTAACTTCAGTTTAGCAATTTCACGTTGACCCTGCCAGACCCGGTCTGGCTCCTGTAGAGCCACTGCGTCTGCAGTAACCTTAGGTTGGAGGCGCTGCCAGACTTAAGCTGGCACTTGTTGAAAGTTAATTTGTTTGATTTTTGCGAGGGAGGGAAGTGTTAGCTGGCTGAATTTTCTACTGGTTTAACTCCTTGAACCAACGTGGTCTTCAAGGATCACAGAAGCACAAGGGAAAGAAGCAAAAATGCAGGTGTTAGCTGGGAAGGGCAGGATTGCAGCAGTACTGACTTAGATTTGCTTAGCCTTTCAGACCGACACCCTTAGGGGTCGATGCAGGAGTGGGGACAGCTTACCTTGGTATGGTTGCAGTGATTTCTGTCCTCAGCTCTCTGTGCTGCTTCTCTGTCTGAAACTGCAAATCTAGGGCTAGGAGAGGAAAGCTGCTTTTATAGTGACTAGTAGTCTGCCACACCTTACTGCCCTGCATATTGAGGTGACCCCGGATCAGTTTGCTTCGATGTACCATGATACAAGTTGAAGCAGCGTGGCTGAATCTTCCCTGCAGCTTGGCCCTTAAATGCTGTGGAAATACAAATTACAGGAACAGACAACAGGAAACTTTATTTATTGCCTTACTTCTATATCGGTGAGGAAAGGGCAACTGTTTCAGAGTTTGTGTCCTCTTTGTTCTTTATTACCTGAGAAAACGAGGAATGTCTGGGCAGATGAATCTAAAATAGAAGTGCCGGCTGTATCTGGCAGAGAAGGCAAAAATACTCAAATCTAAATTCTTGTAGCACGTTATGTTTCTGTCTTCTAGGAAAATATGGTCCAACTAGTGACATGTAGGCCAGGTCCAGCCTTTGTTTTAAACTATTACCTTTTCTTTGGAGGAGATGAAGATACGTTTGCTCCCATAATAGTTGAACGCTTTCTATTGTGCATGGTGTGTGCACACATGCCTATGGCAGGCCATGTTGGGGCAAAGGAGAAACAGAGGCATTTTTCCACTGTATGTGTGTAGCACAGTACTAAGTCTGGAAGTTGTAACTTCTGTATCTTATTGAGTCCCGAACCTGTCATCCAGTCCTATAGCCACAGACTGGAGTGCATAAAGATGATAAATATTTTTAATTAGATGCTGTTCCATGTTTATCTATTAATTTATATTATCAAATTGACCAATATGTTTGCATGTGTATATGACACTCGTGAAAATTACATGCAGGTACTTATCAAGGAAAACTGCTATATAGAAAGTAGTAGGAGGTGGGTGTTGTGGGGAGAGATGTACAGCCTAAAAAAATCAAAATTGTGAGTGATTTCCTTAAAAGGAGATGCTGACATCTGAAAAACAAAGTCCTGTAATTAGGGTTTGGCTTTGTGCTTGCTCTGGTCTTAATATGCCTGAGTGCCTTGGCACAAATCTGCTGGTTGTTATATCTACAAAATGGAGAAGGCTTTTTTTCAGCAGAAGTTATGAAAATACCAGAGCAATGGAAAATAAACAAAACTTGTTGGACAGTTTATAGTCCTTCTGATCTCTTTCAGTTATATATTTCATTGTCATGTGCACTGTTTTAAAATTTAGGGGGGGGTTATTTAATGTTAAAGGGCTGAACTAGACATCAAAACTTGGGATTTTTACCTTTGTAAATTAGTTTTAGAGTTTGTATTTTCCTCTGACAAACCTATTCTTAAGATGGAATCCTGAGAATCAAATTGAGTCTTGTTCTTGTTTACTTTTAGATGCCTGTCTTAGATGTCAAGCTGAAAACAAACAAGAAGATTGTGTTGGTATGTAGTGATTTCATTCGCTTGTTTTTCAATTGAAGCTTCTCTCAGTAGGGTGCATTTTAAAGTTTGAAGGGAATACTAATTTTATTAATGCTCAAAAGTAAACTGGTGTCTACATTGTTCTACATTGTGTCATCTTTTTACATTACTTTATGCTTTATTTTTGAGCACTAATAAAATTAGTTTTCACTTCAGAGATGCTTGAGAAGAAAACAGCTTCAAATTTGCAGTCAACACATAAGCAACTGAGAGGTTTAAGTTTCTCTCACCCTGAGTATAACTGAGGAGATGATAATGTACACTTTTGAAGTGGGTAGGAAAAGGCTACTTTTTTTTCTTCTGAGATGCATGCCAGAAGACACAACGGTAATACCAATAAAAATCCTCTGTTCTGAAATAAATGTGTGTCTGGGTTAGAAAGCAGTATTCTTCCCAGTCTTAATTCAGACATAGTGGAGGCAATTGCTTGTTTGTTCACTTTCCATTTGAAGAAGTGGAATCACTTGAGTTTGCTATAATGCTGTTTAAACATAAACATACTTTCAATTGCATACCAATGTATGCAAAAGCAAATCTTAACTTAATTCTGATATATTTAAATCAGAAATAGTGAAAATTGTCTCAAAGAGTTTGCTTTAAACCTTTAAGTCAACTTTTAAACCAGTGGTAAACCTTTCCATGCCCTTGTTCTTTCTGTTTTGAAGTATATTGTCTCAAACTTAATCCACTGTTGGTTTTGATGATTGTTTCAATGAGAAAAGGAATTTCCTGTTCCAGATATCTTAATTGGCTTGCTAAGTGTCCTATTTAAGATAGTCAGGGAGGAAAAAAAAAAAGCATAATTTACAACACTCCTTTGATTGGTACCCTTGTATTCCAATACGGAAAATGTGAACTAATAAGGGAAAAAAGCAAACTAATACTATTCAGGAGTAGATGGACAATAGATAACCCTTTCTGTTGTGTTGAAACAGTTGTAGCCTGTGAATAACTTCTGGTCTAAGATCCCATTTTGAGGCTATATAATGTGTCAAATGTGCCTCCTTGATATCGTACGCTTAAGTTTAAACACCGCATTTCAGATGAGAATTTGGTGATATGCTCTTGTATGATAGTCGGTCAGTAATGCATTGGCTGTATTTTGGTACTGGGGAAGGTGAAGTGAAGAACTTGGATAGTTGCACATATTTCCTGGACACAACGTGATGAATGTGTTTATACATTCACAAAACTCTGTCACTTTATACAAGAAGGTGAGAAGATACGCATTATTTTTTTCGTGATTGGAAATAAGTAAAAGGATTGATGACAGGGAACTGACTATCATCAGAACGACCATAATAATCCAATCTCAGTGGATAAATCAGTGATGACCCATTTTGTCTCTAAAGCTTACAGTGGTTATAAACATCTGAGAATGATAATTTGGACCTTGCTGTAGGTGTTGATTGGACAGTTGAGTGTGACTGGAACATGTTCTTTCTTCTCTTTCAGTGGTTTGGGGAGAATGCAATCATTCCTTCCACAATTGCTGCATGTCCTTGTGGGTGAAACAGAATAATCGCTGTCCCCTCTGTCAGCAGGACTGGGTAGTCCAGAGAATAGGCAAATAAAAACACTGGAAGTTTTTTTTTCTGTTGAACTTGTTGAAATAGTGTATGTCTTATGCCATATGCTCATACAAATAATGGAACGTGTCAATTGTGGCATGATTTATTTAGTTTTATCTGCTACAAGATCAGTGTGGTTTTGTTGTATGTTCTTTGCTGTATGAGGAGGTAATGGTCAGTCTTACCGCAGATATTTCCACAACTGAAAAAAGAGAGACTTTACATTAACAAATGTATCTGTTATGATTTGAGTGTTAACTGCATCAGAGCATAGAAATGTGGTGGTGCAGATTATACCCTAAATACAGTTTATTTAATGTTTTTGCATAGCTAAATTAATTAATTTGAAAGGGCGACCTTACCCGTAAGTCTGATACGCTGTATAGTTTACTGTCAGGATAAAGAAATTGTTTTCTAAGTAATATTGTATATACAAAAACACAGTCGGTGAGTTTTTTAGAAAGTATTCTGGTTTTTAATCTAAAATGAATAGTGTGTAAAGCATTTGCTATGTGCTTTTTCCATCACACTATACTAAACATTTCTAATTTAGGTTTTCTTTATGACTTCAGAAAATTTTGTTTTGTTGTATCTCTAAGTCTTTCACTCTATTATATTCTTTACACGATTTCTAAAACCATAGTATTAAAATTTAACCACATTAATAATTTTTTTATTTATATTTCTGTTAAAGATCATGGAGACGTATTTTTAATCCAGAGACTTTTGGTACAAAGACACGTATTTGATATCAGTTAACTAGGGGCGTAAAAAATCTCACTGGTTACCTGACTAATATAGAAAGCAAACAAAACTGATAATTTAAATATCCCAAGGAAAGAAAGTACTAATTAAATATAGGGAAAAATGTTAAATTGTGGTTTCATGAAAATTCAGTTAATAGAAATTTCTTTATCGTCATTTTATTGGTTACAATGTTTTGGAAGTGGGAGAAAGCATTGTTTCATTTTTGTGGAAATCCTCAATATATCACCTTTTTTATACGGTGTGATTTTTTTCTTACAAATATTTAAGTGCTTGCCTCTGACTTTGTCTTTTCCCTAAATATCCAAAGTAATTACTATTAATCTGAACATATGCTGTGGGATTTTTTTTTAATATATGTAATAGGTTGAATTACTGCTTTAAGTCTGTAACAAATTCAGGCTTAATAAAATGGTTAATAAACCTGGGCGAAATTGAAGCAATGTTATATGCATATCATTGTTTACTTCAAAATTACCATCTTAAATGTTTAAGATTAATGCATTTCTCAGCAGATGTATTTCTATTTAGTGCTGTTTAAGTATTTTTAAAGATGTTTATCTTTGCTGTGTAAAGTAGTTCCAATGGCAATCTTTGTGTCATCAAGCATACATGCAGAGTTTCCTGTGTTTTTGTTTAACACTTGTAATCCTGTTTTTAAAATGTTTTGAATTTTTTAAATATAGCTTTTGTCTCATTACACACTGAGATCAAAAAAATCCTCTGTGTCACTGTTACAGTGTATCACATCGGTGGTTATTATCCCGGATGATGTCTGTCTTAAAATTGAAAACAAATATAAAATAGGTTAACAGTAGTAATGAAGTGCCTATAGCATTTACGTTGTTGTGGAGTATTTCTGTTTGTGTAAAAGGATTCTTTCTAAAATGGTTGCAAAAGAATGCCTGGTTGGATGTGGAAATAATTTTTAGCTGTCAAAGTTAAACTATATCTTATCTACCACCTATTTTCTCTGCCAGAATTTGGTCCCAGGCTCCGTCCTCTAACCTCTATTATCTCCATCTAGTCCCATCAGAGGACTTCGTTCTTCATTTTGCTTTGGTTTATAAGTGAATATGGAAAGTACCAAACTAATTTTCATCGTGCTTTCAGTTCACGTCACGTGCATGACAAGAGTAGCTGAGAATTATAATTGTAGAAAAGTTTGCAAACTGTCAGCTCAAGCAGGTGTTAACACAAATGAGGTATTAGGAAAGTTAATGTTGAAATCAAAGCAGCTGATATTTGTGTATATCTGTTTGTGTATTATAAGTATCTTGTTGACCAGTAATTAGAGGTTCACCTAGAATATAAGGTAATGAATTTTAAGTTCTGCATATTTTCCACTGTGATTTAGAGATTAGCTTAAGTCCCAGTCTTTCTATGAGCTTTGCACCAGAGAAACTTTCTTCTGTTCCAAATCATACCCTGATATTCCATTAGCATAGTTCTTAATAAGTACCCATTTTTAGTCCTGAATTTGTTCACCTCTTGTACATGCAAAATAAATCAGTTTTGCTTCTCACCCAAACATACTGTTTTATGAGTAGGTAACACTAACTTAAATAGCCATTATCGACTAATAGATTAATGCTGATCTACTTTTCTCTGCTGTTTAATAAATGCTGGGCAGATTTGGATAATTCAGCAAATCTAGCTAGAGTCTTCTCTCAAAGTGACTGGACTAATGAATATGTGTCCAAAGATCATATTGTTTCACTTTGCTTTTTATGAAGTTATGTTCTTTTAGAGAAAGCTTATGTTCCGTAGAAATCGGGAAAGATTCTGATTAACAGAGCAGAATGATTTTTGGAGCCGTAAATGTGTCTTTCTTATGCAGATACCGTAAACATTAGGTATTTGCTTGATTTGCTTAGACATGAATATATCAACAGCTGGTGTAAGCTTGAGTTCACCCTTAGGTCCCCAACTACCAGCCATTCGTACTGCTACTGTTTGAGCTATGGTGGCATTCTTGCTAAATGTAAAAAAGACTCTGCTGAATTTTAGGACCTGAAATTAAAGCTTTTATTACCTCCTTTCTTGCCTCTCTGTACCCAGGATATTACAGGAGTATGTTGCTGTGGGCACCATTTTCAGGAAAGCCACCAGCAGAATTCCACATTTTTTCCTTTGACTTTTTTCAGTTTTGCTTACTCTGCTGGCTGCATTAGTTAGACCTTTATGTAACCTTCTCCTGCCCTGTGCTTGCATTCACCTGGCAGAATTAGTGATTGCTGTACAAGCAAGACTTTCAAATACTCTGCTTTAGAGTACACCGCATTCTCATGCACACATAGCAGTTTGCGATGGATGGCCCTCTCAATCACAGCTAGAAAAACACTCACACCTCTAATGTAACTTTGTAGAGTATAAGCATGAGTTATATGTCAAATGGACTCAACGCAGACAGGATTAAGCATGTAAAAACAAAATACTGCATAGTAGTAGAGTGGCAAAAAGCAGCCAAGAAGCACTTAGCACGTACTGTAGGGAGCCTGAGAGGTGCTTGTTGTTACTCCTAATGTTTAGCATTTGTGATTCAGCTCTTCAGCTTGCTCTAAGAGTGAAAAAAGAGAAAAGGAAACTTGACCTTGACTTCAAGAGTACAGCTTGACCCCATTGCTACTGGAAGAATCATGGAACTGCTTTTCCTCTTCCCATAATACCTTCCTTATATTTAAGGAAAGTTTTAGCAGCCAGATCACATGACCCCACAGCTTAGCCTAGAAAGTGCCACATATGATTTTTATTCTTTTGGGAAAAAAATGAGGCACAGGCTTCCTGGTAGGCAGCCAGTGAGTGAAGTCAGGTGGAATTTGCCTTCACTTGACTATAATCAGCTTTGTCCCTTTGTTGATGCCACCTCAGCCATACGCTGTTACCACCTTCTCATCCTGCACCTACTGTCATAAAGCTCAGCAGGAAAAATAAACTGAGGCCACAATAACATATGGAAGTGTCTTGGCAAGATTTGGCTGGTCATTTGAAATGTTTTTCCTTTTTCTGTGGGTAGGAGATGAAGTCAATTATATGTTGTTTCATATATAGGGATCATTATTTTTAGACCAGCAGCAGGTCTTAGGCTCTGCATGTAATCTGCTCAGAGCGAGCCACATGAGGCATCAAGGTTTGCACAAAGTGTCTGTGGAGCTCAGAGTCATTGATGCTGAGTATAACTTGAGTTTTGGAAGTGTGGATACTGAAAGCACTGAATTGTGTGATAATTTAAAGCTGAATGACTCATGTTTGTCTATGTCAACTTCTGTTTCAGGCATGGCAGATTTGTGATAAAAGCTTTTTGTAAAAACAGATCCCAACTTACATAATTCTTAGTACGTTGGTGTTCTCTGTGTCAAGCAAGGGAGATATGAGGCTGTCCTATTAACTGTGGCCAGAGTGCCACTGAGTTTGGAGTGTGCATGTATTGCAGACAGGAATCTCTGCATGTTTTGAGCAGCCAGGGACAGTGCATATAGAGGGAATCTTGGTGCGTTTAAAGGTTATCAGGGCCCATTCTGAAAAACAGCAGCTGAACTGTGTGCGTTTGGTGCTGCCAGTGAGAAGGTTTGCCTAGGATGTCATCCCTCAGCTATACATAGCAGACTCAAAGCTCCTTACAGAGAAACCTCTTACCAGTCACTTTCCACAAATGGTGCATATACCTAAAGGTACTTACTGAAAATCCTTGAGAGGTATTTAATGCAAAAGCAGTTAGTCTCTCTGGTGTTTTTCAGAAGCTCCCACACACCACTAGCAGGGAGAAGTGCAGGGCAGCTACAGCACAGCACTTGTGCCAGTTACTCGTTTTGTCTCAACCAAGCTCTGCCACCCCAAGAGCTTGCCAAGATGTGTGATATGGGGGGGCTCGACAACCTGATTGCCAACACCGCCTATCTGCAGGCAAGGAAGAGTGGAGATGGAGACACCAGGGAGATGCAAAAGAAACGTAAGAGCCTCTCACTGCCCAACATTGATCAATGCAGAGAGGCTAGACAGTCTGTTGTTGCTGATTATGACAGCATCTGTGAGCAGCAGCCCATTGGCAAGAAATTCTTCAGAAACTTCTTAGACACAGTGCCAGAATATTTGGTAGCTAGGGACTTCCTGGATGAGGTGTTAAACTGGGAGTTGGCAGAGGACACTGTCAAGAGCAGTACCGTGGAGAATATGATCACCAATTTTCTTAAGGCAGGCTCCAAAAACTATCTGGCTTTCATGAGCTCTGACTTGGCCAGCAAATGCCAGGCAGCTACTGCAAAAGACTATGAGAATGTCGTGCAGCTGGCCAAGGAGGAAACCAAACTCTTCCTTAAAGACAAGCCCTTCCAGGACTTCCAGACCAGCCCCTTCTATGACAAATTCATCCAATGGAAAGTTTTTGAGAAGCAGCCGGTAACTGAGAAATACTTCTATGAATTCCGAGTGCTGGGCAAAGGTGGCTTCGGAGAGGTAAGAGCTGTACTTTTAAGGATGTGGGTCATCCCCTTTCAAGACCAGCAGGTGGGTCTGCAAAGAGGAACTTGGCAATGGTTTAAGAAATTGTCCAAGGTTTTGCAAAACTTGCTCCTTCAGATAGTCCATTTCCCAGAAATGAGGCTGGGTTTGTTAATCTATACTGTGATAGAGGCTCCAGATGCCTGTTAGTGAAGAGCTACTCTAAAATTTTTATATTCTGTATCTATGCTAGTAAAAAGCAGGCTTCTTTACAAAAGCTTGCATGATGGTCTATATAGTTCATTATTAGTCTGCTCCTTGGCACTGTTTTAGCCTGGGCTATCTCACACACTCCCAGATAGTTCCTAGGTGCAGTTTAGGGAATAACACAGATCAGGATCTGTTCCCAAAACACAGTATGAATAAGGCTACCTTTTTTTTTTGAGATGGAAGAGAGTTTAGCTATACAGATGCAAGCTGTATATGCCGCTTACTCTCATTGTCAGAGAATGGGTTCTTCTTCGTTTTATTTGCTAATACATGTCTACTAATGGTGTCCTCAAGAACTTTGCATAAGGTCCACCATATACTGGTCTGGAACAGAACAGGTTGTATGCTTGTTTTTTCCTTATTTTCTCTGTTAATATACTCTGCCACGGAAGTTAGCATCAGCAGCTACTAATATGCATCTGTGATTCCCCAGTTCCTGCCTATTACTGCCCTTGATATTCCGGTCTGTATGTGTAAAATTCCTTCATTACCTTTCCTCGTGCATCTTGCTTCTCTAGGTTTGTGCCATCCAGGTGAAAAATACTGGCAAGATGTATGCCTGCAAGAAACTGGATAAGAAAAGGTTAAAAAAGAAAGGTGGAGAGAAGATGGCACTACTGGAGAAAGAGATCCTGGAGAAGGTCAACAGTCCTTTCATAGTCACACTAGCTTATGCCTATGAGAGCAAAACCCACCTGTGTCTTGTCATGAGCCTCATGAATGGAGGGGATCTGAAGTTTCACATCTACAATGTGGGAGAAAGGGGTTTGGAAATGAACAGGGTCATCTATTACTCAGCTCAGATCACCTGTGGGATTCTGCATCTCCATTCCATCAAGATTGTGTACCGGGACATGAAACCAGAAAATGTCCTCCTGGATGATAACGGTAATTGCAGACTGTCTGATCTTGGATTGGCAGTGCGAGTCAAAGAAGGAAAAAGCATTACGCAGAGGGTGAGTACAAATTCATTGAACGTGGGCAGTGGGAAGGGAATCTGTTCTATTTCTAATACATTATGAGTCCAAGACTTAATTTCCTGGGATTTGTTCTTTGCTAAAGACCTTACGTGGTCATTTCATTCTAAGAGACAGGTGGTAAGAAGATTTGGTTGATTAACTCTATATTGATGC
Organism: Aptenodytes forsteri; assembly: GCF_000699145.1. Lineage (NCBI taxonomy): Eukaryota > Metazoa > Chordata > Aves > Sphenisciformes > Spheniscidae > Aptenodytes > Aptenodytes forsteri. The sequence continues at coordinate 2,816,289 of NW_008796078.1, forward strand.
TATATGTAGTAAAATAACTTCTCTTACACAGAAACAGTAGAATCAACTTGACCTGTTGTTTCTCTTAAGATAAACTCTTGAACTGATCATTTTAAAGAGGCTAACACAGATGCCTTGTGCCTTGAGCAATAGTGCGTAGTTGGGGATTTAACCAATTACTTGTTTGTTTAGTGAGCAGCAGTCAAAGATAGGACTCCTTCTGTATTCAGTTTTTGCTCCTAGAAGAGTACAATTTCTTTCAGATTACTCTTAAGTGATGCTACTGATTGTATTGCAGGTGTTCATGCTGCTGCACAATAAATCATTGCCAACCTTCCTCCCCCCACAAATTAATTCCCGAAAAAGCTAGCAGACTTGATGACAGTTTGCCTGTGTACATGCCTGTGTGCGTGTGTAGGAAGAAAGAGATGGATGACCAACTGGTTTTTGCTGTGTGAATTAGACTGTGCCGCACTTCAGCTGTGCTGAAGTCATCCCAAAACTAACCCAGATTTGTAGTAATGTCGTGAGGTTTACACAAGAAAGATGTATTCAGGTAGCTTAACTATGAAAAAAGCCTATTTCTCCGAGGTGTCTGGAGCTTAAAGATGTATACAATGGGTGAACGTGTCTGAAATACACTAAGAATATGAAGAAACGGAAGCAACGTTATAAACTGGTCTAACTGTCCTTACGTTAAACTCCCCAGTTCTTTCAAGTTACTCTGTAGAAATTCAGTAGAAGAGAGAGGACCTGCTAGTAATCTTTTGCATCATGCTTGAAGTATACACGTCTTTTGACATTGTTACTTTATACAGTAATTTGTAATTTGAAGGATATATTTTTTTCCTGGCAATTTAAAAAGTTTGTATTATGAGTGGTTTTAGTTCTTGGTGAAAGAAAATATGGAAACTGCTGTATTTTTAGATAGGAAATAATTTTAAAATGAGACTGCATTGTGTGTTAGATACGAAAATACAGTATCTGTGAAAGCTAAGGCAGGTTTTTAAATAGAACTAAGGTGAAATGGGAACGTTGTTTTGTTTGTGAAGATGGCATTTTGATCAGTGAACCCAAAGCTATAAACCTTACCGTGCTTTGCAAGTTATAGATGCATGCAGTTATTACAACCAGAAGAAATCATTTTGTCCAAGGGCAGTTTTTCCTACTTGTAAATACATGGGGTTTGGCAGAAGAAGAAAAAAACAAAATGAAAGAATGTATTTAGATATGTCTAACCACTTCTGTTGGCATTAGGGTAGAATCTCAAAGCAGTAGTGGACAAGGCGGTTGTTCCTCCTCACTTTCTATGACAGTCATCAGGTTGTTATAATGATTTTTCTTCTGTTCACTGTTTTTAGAAGCGCTATTCACAGTTAAATGAGTGGTTTTATTAGAGCAAAACCTGCAATGGATAATATACTACACGATTGTAGTGTGTTATAAGGAATTTCTGTTAAAGGCAGTTTTATTCATACAGGAAATTAAAATAGGAGAAGGAAGAAAAAGAAGTTTGGGGTTTTTTTTTTCCTGTGTCATAACTATGAGTGCATAATAATTCCCAGTATTGTTTTGCATTTATATAAACTAACCCTATTTGAGTCATTTGAAAGCTATTACTAAAAAACATTATATAAGAGCTAGATACTACTATTATTTATAGTAACGTCATATAGAGGAAGACCTAAAGACACCTGTACAGAATTTGTTGCATTAAGCTTCACCATGTACTCCTGTAATAAAATAAAAATGGTGCTGTTAAATGAATTTTTCTTTACTAATCACAGTTACATTGGGACTTAAAATTGGCAGAAAGTTTATATCATAGTGTGCTTTTTGAGTATGACTACCCAATTGTTATCACTTTAAAAAAATCTTGAGAGAAGATATTTGTATAGGTTTGGGTTTTTTTCACCCAAAAAGATATATGGCTCCAAGACAGATTTATTAAATGAAATTTAATCAGTTGCACCATTTTGTGGACACAGTTTTATAAGGGCAATTTTATAAGCTAAAGCAGAAAATATATTCCTCCAGGCCAAACCTCTATTGTACTGTATGTCTGAGCGAAGTGCCTAACATGATAAAGCTGTTTCTAGATTTTGGATGATGGTCTGAACTGACAACTTAAGGCTTACAATTTTCAGTCACTAATTATAGGGAAAATACTACTGATCTATAACATAAAACCTTTTCATTTCAATTTATTTATCCATTTGCAAAGAATCCTTCTGTTTTGATGGATGTTGTAGTACATTGAACTTCATTCATCTCTCCAGCAGTTCTGACTTTAAAGCCTTGTAATCTTGTAGCCCTCTTTTATGACCTGGTTCTTCAATATCATACTTAAAATACTGTTCTATTGCACTATAAGAATAATGCCTAACTTTGCTTTAATCATATTCATAAGTCATTCTACTGCCTGAAAGTAGTTAGTACCAAATGAAACCATGGTTTAGCTGTCTGGTACAGTTAATGGTCATTTATTTCCTCTGTTAAGATAAATTTTACTTAGCCAGTCTTACACATATTACGAAGAATTAAGATAGTTTATTTGTTAAATGTCAGGTAGAAATAATTTTAAAAATTGCATCTATTGTGTATTCTGTAAGGTGATATATTAAAAAAAAAAAACCCTTGGATTTTTTTCCTTTTTTCTACTGTCTAATGAAAACTTCTGAGCTTGAGTTTGATTTTTTTCATTTTATTTCTTCTTTTTCATCTTGGAAATATCAGTAGCAGCAACTGTTGAATTCCTTGTTTTGCTGAAGTACTGTTTCAGAGGGGAAAAAAGTAATATGCTTTCCTGGGTTGTAGTTTAACAGTTTACTCACAGTGAACAGATTTCTACAATGCAAGCTACCCTTGTAGCCAGTAAAGCTACTTTTATTATGAGATTATATTCATTCTGAGTATGGACATCCTGTTTTAGTCTCATACTCTTATAAAGAAGCAGAATGGTGCCTTTTTTAAAATAGAGCGCTTTCCTCCAAATTGTTTCCTGCAGCTGTGAACTAAATAGATGCTAAAGTAAAATAATTAAATTTTTTTCAACAACTGTCTACAAATCTCTCCCAGCGATATAGGTTTTTCTTCCTGAGTGCTAATCTTTTCATGATCTCTCTAGTTCTTCAAGTGTTAAGTGGATCTTCCTTGTGAGTAAGCAAAATAAAATAGAAAATTCTTCCATACCTTTTATATATCAGGAGGAGCCAGGTAAACAAATGTGGAGTAGACATCTGATCTTAGGCACGTGCTTAAAAAATATTCATCTCCATGTGTTTGACTGTAACTATGCTGGTATGAAAATGTCTCTTAATACAAAATAGTGAAACAAAGCAGCAGTTTTCTGCCTTTTTTTCTATGTCTCTTTTTTTGCTATATATTATGAAGTAGAAACATCATATGATGACTTTCATCGTTCCTTATACAGGGTTGAATAGTATATAATATATGGATTTATCTGTGTATTTATTTCATTAGAGATTGCAAAAAATACAGTATTTCGATGCATTCTGAAAGTTTTGTACACCTCTCATGAGTGTACGAGCCATTAAAGATAAATCTATTCTGCTTTCAAAGCATCAAAAAAATTCCTAGCTTCTCATGTATGAATAAATGCCCATCAGCCATACATCAGCCGGAGGATCCATAAATCCCTTTTGTAAATCTTGTTAGGTGATTAGGTTATCACACGGCACAAATGATAAGCTAGTTAATGAGTTCCTGTTTTAGTCATTTTCCAACTTTTTGATGAAGATTTCTATGAAACCATAATGTTTATGTACTGTTTACCAGCCAAAGATTATTATCTTTGTGGGTGTAAAGTTTTTTTGAATTTTAGATGGGTGACTTTAATGTGGTCATCTTATAAAGTAATGTGTGTTTATGCTGCAGAAAAAGCGTTGTGCAGCCGGTGATTTAGTACTTACGTAACTGAAGAAGTAGCCTTGGTATCCTTAAAGTATTGTCATTACATATACTCCTTTTGAGAAATATTTGTGTGTTCTATACCAATTATCTGTAACTATTGTAAATAAAAATACCTTACTTTCAGAAACAATGCTCCTTACAAAGGTCTAGAAAGAGTTGGGTACCCAGCCTTAAGTTTCCTCCCTTTCTTTTCAGTTGCTAAAGCAGCAAGTAGAAACATCTGGCTTTCCATGTGACTGTTATTTTGAACATATATAGGCAGTTGTAAGTAATTGGTACAGTAATAATTACAGAGTTTAGGGAACTTTAATTTCACTAAGGTGTGCTGGAAAAATCACAAAAAAAATTAAAATACACAAGTTTGAGCAATAACAGTCTTGCAAATAAAAGAAGTAGAAGGCAATTGAAAGCTACTTACAATGTATTTTTTCTTCATGAAACAAACATGGATTACATGGGATCTTGTCGTGATACATACATGTACCTGTGCAGTCTACCTAGAAATGTGTACATGCACACTTACTCAGGCAGAGTTCTTACTGACATCACTGGAAACAGAAATAAACTCTTTGCCAGTGATAATATAATTATTCAGGACTTTAGGAAATACCATTATGACTTTTCATACAAATGTGCTTGTAGCATCTGTTCTGATGTGTTGATCATACTGTGCATAAACTAGATTGTATCTTGAAATTACGCCTTTTTAAATGTTGGTATTCTCTTTGTCTTATATAATTGAAATAGGCAACAAGGAGAAACTGGAGCCTGCAAAGATGGCTTTTGCATAGGCAAAATGTTTTATCTAGTTATGTACTCACTTGATTGATTCTGGAACTAGTTCTTTTTGCATGACAGAAATGAGGAGGCTCCATCCCAAGTTTCTCCACTTGAACAGTTTGACCTGGCATCGTTTTTCTTGAAGTCTCTGCAACTTTTCTCACACAACTCAAAATTCACTCGTTGTATGAGAGTCAAATGCTCCTGCCCTTCTTCAAAAGAGTAATCTACTTAATTTCCTGAGAATGGTTGCGAGAAAAGTAAGCATGTTCTTCTGTTTAGTACCCTCATATCCTCTGCGTATCGAAATATAGAGGACTTAATTCCATTTTTCCAAAAGTCAGTGCGTAATTGCTCTTTATTTTGGGAGGAACTTTCTGCCCTTACTGGGTATGGTTTTTGTGCAATGCAACTGTTGCATGTGAATTATTAAGTGCTTTTGTGCAGGTGCATGTGAGCCAGAGAGCTTAAATATTGACATAATAACTGTGAAAAATAAGGCAAACATATTTTTGTTGTATTTATAAAAGTGCATTCATATCTTCAGAGGTTTCAGGCTTCTTCACAGTTTTCCTGTGCTGTGTTTTATATATTTGAAGGACATCATAATATTTTTATAGGAAAAACATGTTTTGGTTAAAATCTTACTCAAAATGTCCTTTTGCCCTCCTGTATGTTTGTTTATTATAAGATTCTATTTCTTAGGAAAACAGAAGGAAATCTATTTAGATGTTTCTGAAACTTGCAGTTTAATTTCAAGGCAGTTTAGAAGTGGGAGGAGGGTTTAGACTTGTAAAATAAAAAATAACTCAGCAATCTGTTGTACAGTTGACCTACAGTTGACCTTTGGTCATTATCACATGGCATTCTTATTGGATACGATTCTGTAAAAATTTATTCTTCCTTTGCATTTTGAAAAATGACAGCCATTCATTTGCTCAGGATTAGAGTGACTTGCTGCTATTTTACAGTTTCAAAACCACCATTCTCCTTATGCGTTTTGAAGTATGACATGTAAAATTGATTGTGATTTACTAGCAGAACTTTGTTCTTAAAAATTTTGATAACCACAGTTGTTATGAAGTGCGTCATCATGACAGGTATTTCAGATTTTTTTAATCTCTGAAACATATACTTTACAGAATGCAGCCTTATCCACTATGAATGCCATGATCATGAGAGTGAAGGGAGCAAAAATGATTTTGTGGGATCATTCTGCCTCCTGCAGTTTTGCAGGTGGCAGAAAGGACACTGTAGTCATCTAAAATTATGCGAATGCCATGTGTCCCACGAAATGCTTTTCCTACACAGGGTGTGCCACCCATGAGACACATTTTTCTGTCTGGGAAATGACATTGGAGCCCTTTAAGACGTAGCATCAGGTCTCTTTGCAAGACTTTTAACCTTGTTTTTCATTCAGTTTAATCTGACAGTTAATAAATGCTATAGCATGTTCTATAAAAAAGCAAGAGATAAGACTCCTTATCAAGTTCCTAGAGCTGCTAGAAAGCTTAATTGAGCTCTTTGAACATGAAGAATGCTATGTAAGTGCTAAATACTACTGTTTAGTCCCTTTGTCTCTTGAGGCTCGTTATTTATTATAAAAAATAATACACACTCTGGAATGATCTCTCTGGTAAATCATCTAGTGGACCACTTGTTGCTTCAACATTGTCAAAGATGTTTTTATTTTATTGGGTAAGAAATGCAGCATTTGGCTGACAATGTAATTCTTTGAGCTGTTGATTTGACAGCTTTGACCAGAAGCAGTTTTGCAGGATGGTGAGGAATGTAGTACTTCTGTTCTTATTGGACCGCATGTGACATTCCACTTACTGTGATGAGTAGTTTCAGTTAACAAATGTATAATGACTTTTTTATGAAGACAAAATAAAATCCTGAAATTACAGGCACAAGCAAGTGAAAACTGTGGGCTTGGTTTTGCTCATTGTTCAAATTTAACATCGGCTAGTGAAAGGTAGCAGGTTCAAAACACGGGGAGGTGGTTCTTAACACAGCGTGTAGTTACGCTGCAGGACTCTCTTGCAAAAGGTCTTGTAGGGTCTAAAGAATTTATCTAGGTTCAGGGGGAGAGTGGACAATTGATGGAAGCCAACTTTGTTGAGAGAAACCATTTCTGTCTCTGGAAGCCCTTGAACTGCAAACAGTTGGAGTCTAGGAGAGAAGTATCAAGGTACACACCAGGTTCTTACAGTCTTCCCTACACATCCACTTTTTGGCCAATTCACAGACAGTAAACTGGCCATATGAGCCTTTGGTCTGATGCAGCCAGTACCCATCTTCCTGGATTTATGTGTAAAAGAATTGTACCTCCAACATCAGTCATAATCCTAAAAGATAAGGTGGATGAAATCCCGTGGATTTCAGTGATAGACAGTAACCATCCAGGCCTCATTGTCATTTGCACTGCTTAACCTACAGGGGCTGTACCTGCAGTGGAGGGCCAGTACCCTTCTCAGGGCACCTGGCAGTCCTGTTCCCTCAGTCACACTGGCACTGAACACAGAATTTCTCTTTGATGTCCTGTTTTTGAGAAAGCCACCTGCGTGTTGGGCTATGATACTGTATTTGCATTCATTATAAAGAGCTTCATAAAATATATACAGAGCTAAGTAGATGGAGAATTTTCTCCCTTATTAGTATTGCTTATGGAATATTCTGTGGCCATTAAATAATAAAACCATAAAGACCTCTGAAGTGAAGTATTATTATTCCCGCATTATAGATGGGAAATGGTCAGGAGAAATTTAAAGGGAAATTAAAGGGAAAATCATGTTACAGGAAGACTAGGGAACCCTGATAATTCTTGAATTCTAATTGTGTGGTTATGAGTCTGTACCAAGTGTTCTGCTTGTCCTATATGCTCCATCCCTATAATGTCTGATTGCTTCACTGTCTGTGAATGCATATTTCTTCTGATGACACTTCACCAAGGTGGGGATGTTAGCAGGTTCTGTCTCCAATAGGGATTTGAGGCAAAGATAGTGATTTACGCGTGATCACACAGGAAGAAAGCAGGGAGATGCTCTAGAGTCCAACGTGAAAATTGGTGCCCAGTTACTGGACCGTCCTTCCTCAAGCTATTTATCCCTTAGATTCACACTATATGAAAATCAAAACTGAAAAACATGCTGTAACTGTGTCTGTTTCTTTTCCCAAGTGTGAGCACAGAGGCAGCCTGCCCTTACTGTCACAGAAGCGGCTTTCTCTTTCATTTGTGCAACTTCCTTGATTTCAATGACTACTGATGTCCAAACTTAAAAGAGTAAAAACCAATGGTGGATTTTTTTTAGTACTCCAGTTAGTGACTTTGAACCCAGAGGCAATTTTGTTTCCTTTTTTTCTAACATAGCAGAAATTTGTTTTGTCCCTTTTGTGCTTTTATCTGTGTGGGTTTTTTTTAAGGCAGACAGCTTTCCCTGTTAAAATTATGTCCCTATGTGAAAATGAAAAAAACTTTGGTCTTGAATTTTGTGTAAGCATATGGGATTCAGTAGCTCCTAAGCTCCTAGAGAGTCTTTCTCATTATCTTTTCCTGGTAGTCTGAACAGTCCTCCTTGTGTTCTTCTGAATCAGTAGCCCATCCATTCATGATGGTTCATCCCATCATAAGGTCCTTCCCTTTGCTAAGCTTTAACAATATGCCGAAATCTTTGTTCTGTGAGGCTTTTCAAGGGTGTCTTTTGTCCTAATTAGATTTGATTTTCTCTTCTTTTAAAAGATAGTTGCCTATTCATTTGATCAACTGGCTTCTTGTTACTGTATGAACATGTGGTGAGAAAGTGTGGAGGAACTGCAATTCTGTGTGACTCATTTAAATTACGCTCCATTCCTCCTCACAGTGGCTCTTGGGAGAAAAAAGAAGATTGTAAAGTGAGTGACAGAGGCAGATCAGTTGTTCTTCTCTACATCTAGGGCCTGTTAGCTCGTGTGCAGAGAAGAGTTTTCTGTGGTCTGTTCCTGCATTCCTGCAGGGTCTATTAAGGGCATTGCTGAAGGAGTGGAGGAACAGCTGGACAAGAGAACAAAGCAGGCAGTGGCACCCCTTGGAGGAAGGAAGGACCGAGCCCCAGGAAACAGCTGATAGAGCTAAACTCAGCTTGTTTTTTTTCCTCTGTTCAACAGTTCTTGTGCCATGGCAAACAAAAGATAGACATTCTGATTTGCTTTACTGTTTGGTTTGTGATATCAATTGAGTTTGTTTTGCAGAGATCTGTGGGAAAAGGTAGAGAGATCTAAATCCCGTTTCTCCTCATTTGCCTGTTTCTGTGCTGATGAAAGCTCCAGAGAGTTCTGTTTCTTTGTCCCCTGCATCTGCTAGAAGCTGGGATAACGGCGGTTTTCAAGGGACTTTCCCTTCTTGGGACAGCAATCAGAATAGGATATATGACCGTACTTGCACTGTGGGCCTCGTTCTGCTCAGAGTTGTGGTGTGCCAAGTACCCGTTGACTGTACTGGGAACTGAATGCACTTAGTGCTTCTCAGGATCACATCTTGTATTATTATAATTGTGTGACCTTTTAAAAATTTATGCAGGATCACATTTCACAAAAGAAACATTTGTATACTTTCAGATGAGTCATTTCTACTATGCCTTGTCAAACCACACTCAAAGTGACAATTCCACTTAACAGAACTTCTTCACTAATGTATCCAAGGGCAACATTTGGTCATTACGTTTTAGAGGATTATTGAAAAATTGCATTTTGGGTTGTTCTCAAGATAGAGAAATAAAGGGAGAAGTAGATCTGTTAGCCCTTTTCAAAAGCAAGTCAATTAAAATTTAATTGACTGAAATTTAATGACTATTTTTATATTTCAAACAGCATATGCAAGTAAGGCATCCTGCTCATCATCACAAAAGACAGTATTAGATGGAGAGCAAGCAAAAAATAGCTAGTGTTGCACTGACTACGCTTCAAAAAGTTGTGTGCCTCTGCAATAGCATATGATTTCTGCCTTCTGTAAAAAAGTTGGGATAATATAACATTCTTTGGCTCCTTTGTGATTTTTTTTTTTTTTTTTTTTTTTGTTTCCTATTAGACTCTTCCGGGTCAGTGGACACTTCCAGGTCAGTGAAGGGGTAATTCCATGTGTTTATGTGTCTCTGTAAGATCACTTGAGGAGTCAACACATATGGTCAAATGGTTCCCGGTCTTATCAGGAATCTTACAGGAAAGAAGAAAACAATGTGCTTGGTCTTAGTCTCAGTCGAAACCCAATGCACGTCCTAGTAGTGTAGAGTTGACAACAAAGGAATTCAGCTTTCTGAGTGTGTTGGTTTTATTTTCCCTGTTTCCATTAAAAGAGTGAAATTTATCCATGTAAAATAAGATCTAGTAAGAAAAAGTGTTTTTCAGTTAATACACAACTTCTGAATTTACTTATAAATTGTATTGAGGGAAAACAACTACAAAAGCATCCAAACCTAATGATTTTTTGTGTGATAGACATACCAGTAACCCATACTTAGAGGTATCCATTCTGAGGCATGGTCAGATAATTCTAACTGAATTAAATACTCAGTACCAGCCCATGGAAAATAGACCCCTTCTCAAAAATAATGCATTTATCTTTTTTGTGATCTCTTTTGATTCCTTTGCTTTCTGTCCTTTTTTTTCCTTTTTACATTTCAGTATGATTTACAGTATATTTGTTTACTCCTTGGCCTGCTGAGAGTAACAACTCATTACTCCGATCAACTTTTGCTTTGGGAATCAGTGGATACATTTTCCACCTAATACACTATTTTTTTGCTGCTCAAATACCACTACTGCTAGTGAGAGTTGTACAGTTTAAAAGCTCCCTTCACTAAGCTTCTGTTTTACCTGCTTAAATAAACCTTTCCTGAGTCATTGAGGCTGCCTTTCATGTTGCCACAGGATCTCTTTTCCTTGAAAGATGATCTGATTTTTGACATCTTGTTCTCCATAATGATTAGTGCAGGGATGTTAGGTTTTAGCTTCCCTCTAATGCTATCTACTTCCCAAAGATAGAATTAAATCTTCATTTGAAAGATGTATGTTCTTCCAGTTCCGGGGGTTGAATAATTGCTTTTTTTTTTGTGTTCCCTAATAACAGCAAATGCTTACGGCTTTATCATCTTTCTTCCCAAATGATTTTGCCAAAGCTCCACATATGTAGAAATAGGTGGAAAAGACTAAAATTTAAGCTCTTTTCTTCCTTTCTTCAAATTCCTGTTGTGATAAAGATTGCAGAGATTTATGTGTTTCTTCCCCCTGCTTGTTTATGTGTTTCTCCCCCCTTAAACGTCACTGCTGACTACTTGTGAAATGTGTTTGTTTCTGCCATAGAATAGTAATGTTTAAGTGGGTTTTGAGTTTCAGGGGGTTATGAGATTAGGTTTAGATTCCTGCTTCTCAGCCTGTTCCTTCATTATGAATCATAGGAAAGCTTCAGGATCGGGAGAGATTTGTTTTAAGATCAGGTTCAAGTTTTGATGAAATTCCATGAGAAAAACAGCTCTCATAAAATTCTGAATTGGAATGGTTTGACATATCAGAGGAACAATATATGTTTCTAGACTTCTCTCAGATTGAGCTGGATCAGCTCAATAACAGCTCAAAAGATTTCAGTGCTACTAAGTTAGAATTTTGAAGTTTAATTCTTGTTCACAGTAACCCCATCCACAGTCTTTCACTTCAGTCTGAAGGGAAGCTGCTGTTGGTCCATCTCTATTTTCTATTAAATTGTGGTCATGCAGTCTTTTTGGTCTACGGTGTTATGGTCTTGCTTTCTCTGTTCTTGAGAAACGTGAGTACTGTGTCAAAGCACGGTGTTCTTCTGTATGGTGTGACTTTTTGAAGGTTATGTGGAAAATGCACATGGAAGAGACTGAAGTTACTTGGCTATTATTTCTTTGGAAAAAACAACTATGGAAGAAAGAACACAAGTGGAAGGAAGGAGAGGCAGTCAGAAAGGAGCTGCCTTGAGACACATGTATGATTGCAGAGTTCTGACTTTTCCATGTCAGATTTATCCAGTTCCCGTATGATGATGCTAAGTTGCAGCAAAGTAATGTCTTATCAGAAGGACCATACTGTGCTGTCAGGGTGCGTTTTGATGATGATATGACTCATCAGTTCTTCAAGGCATTAGTGCCCTAGCTTCATCTCCGTAAAAATAAGAATGTGTATTGCTTCCCAGAAGGAAAAAAAAACAAAAAAATATTCCAGAAGCCTATTTAGTATCTGTGTTCACTAACCGCAATGAGCTCTGTGTGCATCCTTTTGTACCAAGCTTTCTCTGCTGCTTTCAACTCCTCCTCTCCTTTCCAGGTTTCATGATCTTCTGAGGCCAGATGGATCTGGGTTCTGTGGTCCCTATTTGAGTACTTGTCCCCCTTTCTGAATGGAGCAGTAATCGTACATAAAAATGTAATACTGTCAGGGTATCTCTCGGTATTAACTTTTACTTAGAGAAATTTACTTAGAGAAATTCAATGCAAACAGTACAAATTACCTGTGGCGTGATGTCAGCTGCTGCAATGCCCATACGGCTCCTCTGTACTTTTGTGGTTTTAGTGAGGGAGGAAACAGTTTGCTTTTAATCTTTTCTTCTGCTTTCAACCTGGCTGATATTTTTGTTCTTCTCATTTCATTTCTGTTTTTCAACCAAATGGAGGATTTTGCTCTATATCCCTTTTAGGGGATAGGATTTTTTTACTTTTAGTAAAAAAAAAAAAAAGTACAAAGAGCAAAAACAAACTGGATTTAATTTTCTGTCCATTAGGCTTATGTTGTAATTGATGCTAAGATGTTCCCTCTTGCACACATTGTTTACAATAGAGTATATGCCATAATGTGTAGTGGCATGAGCTAAAGTTTATAGGGAGATCTGACTCAGAAATACTGTGCCTAAAGTTGCAAAAATTAGAGGAGTTGCCCAAACCTCATAAAATAAAATTCATCTGTTGAGCTGTGCTTTGTAAAAATATCATTTGCCCAAATGTCCTCTAGTTTTAGTTACCTTTTTCTAACTGTTTTGCTTTGGAGTGAATCTCTGTCACTGCTTGTATTCTGGTAGCACTAATGATGACCATCTTGAATAACCTTTAGTGGGATTTTGCATAAACATAATTTTTCATTTTAAATGGTAATACTACCAATTCATCAGTCCCAGTATTTCAAAAAGATATAAAAGAGGTTCGAGCAACTTCTGACATAGTTATCACTGTTAGCTGAATCTGGTAAATATATAAAATAAGGTATAGCATCAGATGCGGCAGGAAATGTTGGGTCAGGTGAGGGAATGCTGTTTCGATTGAAATCTCGCATCCTCAGTCATTAACAGCGCAGCAGAAAGCGTACAGAGAGGTTGACCTCTTCTCTTCCCTCCCAGGTGAATCAGCTCCCTAGAGAGAGAGGCAGCAGGAGCTATTTTGAACACTGTGCAGCCTGTCCCCCAGGGGGGAACACGCCAGTCCTGGTCTGGGAAGGGAGCAGGCAGATTCCCCTCTCAAAGAGCAGTCACTTCTCTTGGAGAAGGGTCCATTAGTGCTGTATATAGTAATAGCCTTTATTCAGAGAGCTTTTTTCAGTTAGGAAATACGAACTCGTTCTTTCACCTGTAATGAATGTACCTGTAATGAATGAATACTAAAATGCCTGTAATTTACTCATTATAATTTTCATAGGTTTACTTTCTTACAATGGTTTTAAGAGTTTTTCTTGGCCCTTGGTGGTAGTACTTCCTTCCAGAAACCAACAGGGAGTGCAGGTGAGAGCTTCCTCATGCAGCTCAGCTACCGGCTTGATGAGAATTTTCTCATTGGCAGCAGACCCCTGTGTTGGACCAGTTATAACCACTGAACAGGGAGGGAATCGGTGATTGTTTGTCCGATTTGTGTCTTTTTTTAATCTTTTCAAATTGATTGCTAATTGTGTTTACAGGACAAAGCTATCAATGCTATTTTCAACAGGAAAAAAATTAATATGGAAGAAAAAAGCAAGCTAAACATTAATTTAAAAAGAAACTACTTTTAGGTAGAAATTGCACAGACATTTCACCTTTGAAGAGCATATTTAAGACAATTTTCCCATATGCTAAGATGTTGAAAGACAGAAATAGTCCATGTGCTAAAACAGAGTTATACCTCAGAGTTTCTAGATAAAAAAATAGGAAAAAAATTAATATGGAAGAAAAAAGCAAGCTAAACATTAATTTAAAAAGAAACTACTTTTAGGTAGAAATTGCACAGACATTTCACCTTTGAAGAGCATATTTAAGACAATTTTCCCATATGCTAAGATGTTGAAAGACAGAAATAGTCCATGTGCTAAAACAGAGTTATACCTCAGAGTTTCTAGATAAAAAAATAAATCAATTATACAGAGTTTCTAGATACAAAATATATCAATTGTATTACTAATATTTTGGAAGAATTATAGACTAGTCTGTTTAATTGTATGCATTTCATTACTGACATTGTATAGTAAATCTGTCTGTATGTTTGTAATAGGCTGGGACAAATGGTTACATGGCTCCAGAAATCCTGAAGGAAGAAGATTACAGCTATCCTGTGGACTGGTTTGCTATGGGGTGTAGTATTTATGAGATGGTTGCTGGGCGAACACCATTCAAGGATTTCAAAGAAAAGGTTGGTAAGGATGAGGTTAAAAGAAGAACTCTGGAAGATGAGGTGACATTTGAACATGACAACTTTACAGAGGAAGCGAAAGATATTTGCCGACTGTTTTTGGCTAAGAAAACAGAGAATCGTTTAGGAAGCAGGTATGCCTTACTTCTCAAACTCAGTAAAAGCCAGATTAAAGCTGCAAATAATATTGTTACTTTACATATTACACAAAACCAGGTTAGATCTTGACTTTCTACAGAGTACTGAATTTTCCCTTTCACTTCTAGGAAGAGAGGTGGAAAGTTTTGAAGATAATATGGAAATAGGAATTTTGTTGCAATAGTGTCTTGTCCATCCTCACCCCAGACTACTCATAGGAGTTCCCTTCTTGGTATTTTGTGGGGTTAGACTTTATATAGTTTTGGGAGAAGGGAGCAGCCTATTTCTCTTGCATTTTCTTTCCTAAAGGTAAAGGATATTCAAGTAGATACCTGCATCTGTGCCAATGCAGACTGAATGCAGAGTCTTGGGCTGTATCACTTACTGGAATGATGTGGGCAAAAATCCAAATCTGCAATGTGGATTCTCTTCCCTGCAGATAGCTAACTTGCAAGGCTGTGTCATTGGCTTCTTACTGAAGAGACCTTAACCCCTCTGCTTTACTCAGGTGCTTTAAAAAAATCTTGTAGAGGTTCTGGTCTTCCTGACTCATCCTGGGGAGAAAAGGGAGGAAAAGAATGTTGGGCACAAATTCTTACAAAGCAAAACATTTTTTGGGACTTAAGAGGTGGCTTTGGGTTAATGAAGACTGATGGATGTGTCCCTGACTTAGGAATTTCAAGGAACTGTTCAATAAGAAAATTGGAAAGCTAAGCATTGTAATGTTTAGGTTGTAATATCTCTGATCCCTCTGGTAGGTGTGTGTGTATATAAAAAAAAAATCATTTAGTGCATTTCTAATGAGACAGATTGGGGATCTACATTTGCAATATAGACAAAAAAAAAAAAATAAAAATGTAAAAAACGAAAAAGAAACTGATAGTACCTGTCTTTAGAATACACCATGATTTGAATTGTGTATGAATACAAATATATTTATCAGGTGCTTTTCCAGTTTAAAGGTGGAATAGACACAGGGACTTAATGAAAATGCACAGATAGTCTTCTAAATTTATATTTCATAACAATGAAGAAGAGTTTTGCAAAATGTCACATTTGCCTGAAAAAATTAACCTTCTTCTTATTCCAGTGCTAGATGAAGGTAGCTACTCTTTGTGCCTGATGAGTTTTCCCAACAACTCTGCAAGGCTGCAGAAAAAAATAAATATTTTCAACAGCACATAGAGTGTGTTTGATACAAAATCTGTATTATTTTTGATATGTTTTAAAAGCTTATTTTAAAAATAATATAAAAAACATTTAGAGCATTCTACCTTACAAGTCAGCATGCTTTGCAGACATTTAGTCTTACAGCATTTTGTGAAGTAAACAAATTTCAGAGTAGGGGAAAATGAAATTCAGAGACTCTGAGTGACTTGGTCAAGTTCATTCAGCAAGTCTGAAGCAAAACCAGCAACAGGCTATTCACTTACTGTAACCACATTCACTTTGCCAAGGGAATCATTTACAATAATTCTGTCTGCTTACTGTTACATTATTTCTCAGCAATGGGAGAAATGTAATTGCACAGATTATTTTTAATTTTCCGCTATTTAAGATATTCTTGCTCTTAGGCGTTGTACTTAGAGAAGGAAAACAATAGCATGTATACCATACCTGGGCATGATACAGAATAAAAGCCTGCATGCACCTCTTAAACAGGGCGATACTATTCAGGACAGCTCATCCTTACGTAAAGATTAGCACTGTAATTCTACTAAGGACAACAAGACCTTGGGTTATCTACATAAGTGCCTGTTGCATAAGCTGTCCTTGAGCAGCTTTAACTTTACTTTGTATACCTGACCTTTTAAAATACTCCACTCTTTTTTTGAAGACTCAGTGTCACTGGCTAACTCAGGAAAGATGTAACCCTTTTTCTCCACTCAAGCTTTTCAGGATTGACATCTCAAATCCCAAATCTGTGAAGTGATTTTTTAATTTTTTTTTTTTTTTAATGGAGGAGTACGAAATTGATAGTTTAGATGAGTTCATTTGCTCTTTCTATTTAAGTTACGTAAACGTGCAATTCACACAGGAAGAGCTCAAGTTCATCTCCAGCTAGTTGGAAGATGCCTCAGTTGGTTCCAGTAGATGGCGTTCCTGTAGCTTGATGTTTTTAAAGTTTTTATGGTTTTGGTGGTGTCAGAAAATACATCAGGAGTAGAAACACTGCAGCAATCCATTCTGGAGCCTTCACCAGCTTCTAGTGCTTTTTGGTTTATGTTACATAAAGGAAAAGCAAAACAAAGTGAAATTTTTGTGAGTGCATCTGCCCAGTAGGATTGTTGGCCCTGCTAGTCCCAGGACGCTAGTTAATTTGAACAGCAACTCTAATGCGCTTCAAGCTAACAGTGAATGTAAATAAATCACATCAGGCTGGAGGGCTGCTCAAGTACTTGGTTATTACTAGCTGGTTAAGTTAGGAGACGATTTTGCAAGACTATGCATATGCAGATGTCATGATCCCTGTTGGTTTAATCTATACATTCATAATTGTGTTCATATGGCTCTTTTGGGTTGAAAATGTCATTTTTTCATTGCCCAGGGTGCCTGGATGGCAGCATCTATCATTCTTCAGGCTGTGATTTAGCATCCTGGTCGTGGTGGTGTTCAGTGGTTAGTGGATGGTGGTGACCTGCTCAGAGTAACCAGGCAGCAGAGGCACAAAATGACAATTTTCTAACGAGGGAGCTGAAGAGGGCAGCTGGTAGTTTGATGTCAGCTGTGCCCGGATAGCACCAAGGCAGCCTAGAAGCATGGCAGGACAGCATATGAGGAACTGGCAGTAGTGGCAAGCTGGAGGAGCTGTTCTGTATACATGGTATAAGGTCGTAAAAAAAAAAAAAAAAGGAAGATTTTGTATAGTCACACAATTGTACTACACATTGGCAAAGATAAAAAAGACTTGCCAAAGGTTTGAGGTTTGCATTGTTCTTAGAACATTGTCTAGAAATACATGAGTGCTTACACTTGGCTAATGGCTAAGTTTTGTAAGGAAGTGGGAAAAGATAGTCACACAATTGTACTACACATTGGCAAAGATAAAAAAGACTTGCCAGAGGTTTGCATTACGTTTTGTTCTTAGAACATTGTCTAGAAATACATGAGTGCTTACACTTGGCTAAGTATATGATTTTGTAAGGAAGTGGGAAAAGAAAACAGCAACATGTTAGCAACTACCATTTTCTGAGGCCAAAAACCAGACAAATTTGTTTTTCTTACATTACCATTTTCAAGACCAGTGCACCCATAAACATGTAAAAAAGAAGGCATAGGTGTAAAAAATACACTGGTCCTCCCTGCTCCTCCTTTCACTAGAGTCCAAAACTCAAACTTTGCATGCCTTGTCACTAGAGGCACAGTTCAAAAGCTGTGGTCCTTGGTCATGCTTTAATGAGCACACATTTGAGGCTCAGATTATTCTTATCATCAGAATATCCTACAAGTCTCTCTATGGGTCTACAATGAAACAATTCACTGTTTCTTTTACAGCAAAAGTTCTCCCTGAGGTCTGCAGTTGTTTTTCTTGAGACGTGTTTAAAATACGTATTTACAATGATTTTAGTCCTTTCTGGATTTTATTCTTGGGTTTTAACAATATTAATAAAAGATTGTATTTGTGACAGTGGCACACATACTTTTGCTGATGTCATAATTTGTGAATCTCTTGCTGTAAATCTTTGTTCATTTATAAGAGTAGTTCATCTGAATGAACAGACTCACTAAAACTGGGAGTGTATTAGAGCAACATAATTGAGTTTTATCATGTAAATGCATAGCTGCTTTGAATTAAGATAAAACCAGAAATGTCATTTGTCACCAGTTTCCTATTCAGACTGTTGTTCCTCAGCGTCAATCCCTAGCTGTATTAACCCAATGTGCCCCAGTCTAGAGTTTAATAGATATTCTTACCCTAGTTACTATAGAACCAACCATTGGACTTCCATTCTTGGACAGTAAATCCAATACTCCCCCTGCCCATCTTGCTAGATCTTCCGTTCTAGTTAAAAGTTTATCTTTGGATATGGGTATCTCGGTGCGCTGCCAGAAGCAGCACTGCAACTCTGGCATGGCACCTTGCCCAGACTAATTTACCCTGAGAGGTAGAGTAATGAATAATGGGATCAGGATGTTTTCTGCTTCTCAGCTTTGCTTATATTGTGCAATGCAGCGTTCTTTGGTTACGAAAAAAGGAATTGCATTGCAGTGTGTGTGTGTGTAAATATCTCTCTCTGTATAGCTCCTTACTTTAAAATACTCTCATGTATACAACACAAAGACACACCTGAAAGCAAAACATCATATTGATTAACAAACTTTTGCTTTATTGCAGAAATGAAGATGATGACCCAAGAAAACATAGTTTCTTCAAAACAATAAATTTCCACAGGCTAGAGGCAAACCTTATTGACCCTCCATTTGTGCCAGATCCATCAGTTGTCTATGCCAAAGACATTGCAGACATTGCTGACTTCTCTGAAATACGAGGAATTGAGTTTGATGACAAAGATAAGAAGTTCTTCAAAAAGTTTGCGACAGGTGCTGTCCCTATAGCCTGGCAGGAAGAAATTATTGAAACGGGACTGTTTGAAGAACTGAATGATCCTAACAGAGTAGATTCCGGGGGACACGCAAATGGAGGTGAAGCTAAGTCAGGAGTTTGTTTGTTGTTGTAAACATCACATCATTAACAAAAAGAGTAGAAACCACCTCAGAACTTTCCATGTTCTGACACTGTTTCAGAAACTCCATGCATCTGTTTAAAAAGAACCAATCGGTGTAATATGACATTGACAGGCTATGTAGGACCACCAGCTGTGTAGACTGTATTATTTTCCTTTGCTCTAGCAAAGGAGATAATATTTTTGTTTTATTGGAGATTTATCAAGATGAAGAACCATATTTCTCTAAGAAACTTAGAATGATAGAAATTCGGAAATACAAAAAGCAATAATGGAGTGAAGAGGCAACACCTTTTGAAAATGACTGACTACCATTTTGAATACAATCATTTGTTGGTTTTCCTTCTATTTTCTTGTTATTTCTACTAACATTTCCTCTTTGTTCTACAGTTTTCAGGAAAGATTTTTTAATTTTCAAGTAATATTCTCATTTAGACAATGGAGCTCATATACCATGTCAAACTTGGAATCTTACTGGTTAGCTAGTCTGTCTGTTGTTTTCTTAATTCGTTAGTTTTTGAATGGTTTGATTGTAATATGTTCAAATTGTCATAAAATGTAAAAGGTGGCTCTACATATCACTAGGAAATAGGACCAACAGGATCAAACTCTTTTCAAAGTTGATTTTAACAGAGTGAAGATAAGATTGCACCAAATTAATTGAATAAAGTATTTCTTTATTATTATTAAGCGTATTAAGTGATAATACCATATACAAAGAAAATGTATTTATCAGTTCCTTTTCACAATCAATTTTAAAATTTTATCAGGTTTCCTGATAATTTTTCTGTATTTCGGTGATAAATTAAGCTACAAATAGACCAAAGCAATTTGTAACTGGCTTTTTACAAGACATATTTCAGTGCAATATAAATTTTAATTCAGTAGTTACAAAATACATTATACTATTAAGTGCTGTAATGCTGGAAAGGTTATGTGTGCAAGTTGACACCATCTTCAAATGTTCATTGATTCTCGTGCAAATTTTGATGTCATTTATTTTTCAATATTATGACAACCTAAATTAATTGGAAACGTTTCTGCGAATGCTTGTTGCTGAAGTGTATTACTTGTGAGATGCATCCTACTGATTTTCTCTGGTAAGAAAATAGGTGGTAGTTGTTAGCAACAACTTTTAAAACTGATTCTGCATGCTGTTTACCGTCATCTGTCTGGCCATAATTTCCATTGACTAAAGTGGAAGTTGAAACTGCTCCTTTCCTTGGAGTCCTGGAGGCTGCTAATACCCCGTTTCCTATTTTTCATAGAGCAAGCCTCCTACTGAACTCAAAAGACTTCTTTTATATAGACACTGGGATTGAACTCATACATCTGTTTTAAAAGAGGATAAACCAATAGATATGATGTCATCTATAGTCGGGTCTATCATGTGCAACACATAGCTTTAGTGTTTATTTATAATCTAATAGCTCATCCCAAACATTGCAGTAGTCAAAAACTCTTCAGTTTTAAATACTTTAAGTGATTTAGTCACAGCTACATGATACATTGGTAATACATTGTGTTGTTCTAAGTAGAAAAAGTATTGTTCTTTTTTTTCGTTTTAGATTTGCTTTTCCAGTGCTTTATATACTTAATTTTCAAGTGACAATCACAAAGAAAAGTCTTACTTAGGATTAGTGGATAATTCTGTTACTGAATTACGAGCATATAATTGTCTGCCTTTTGATGGGAGACTTTCTGTCAAATAGTTTAAAACAATATAAGCTGAATTCTGACTTGGGCTTTTAATTGAGAAGAATGATCCTGAAAGTTTGTGAAAAGCAGAGGAGGTTGAGAGGAAGGAGAGTAATGTGGTTCTGTCACAGATTTAGGAGAGTGCTTCCACTGCTGACATCCAGTGATTTTAATGCTCATTGCTCCCATCTGTAGAAAACTCTCACAGAGTGGTATTAGGCTAATATATTTAAGAAACCCAGACAAAAAAATTCATTATATATACATTTAAAAAAAAAACACAAAACCTGCCCCCCTCCCCTTATTACACCTAGGAGAGACCTATTAGTGTTAGTGGCATCAACCTTTTGTCCTGAATTGGTATACCTCAAATCCATAGAAATGCCATTTCACAAATCCTCCAGAGCCATAAAGCAGTACTCTGAAATGGCTGTAGATTTTCTAGTGCATAACTAATTTTTCAGTATATACATGATCGCATATGGAAAGAGGTTATGTATAGACAGAACCAGAAATTAATGTCATGTTAGAGTCATATATCCCCTATGATACCAGGTGTTGCAAGTCTGGGTTTTTCAAAATGTATTGCAATACTGAGATCTGTGAATTCAGGACATCATATGCGCATAACATTAGGTTATTTAGTTTTAGAACTGTTATATTATCAATAAATCCCAGCCGGATGTGTATCAGTGAGATACTGTAACGTTAAGTGTTCCATGAATCATTCAAAGAAGCACATCGGTAGTCTGATAATGCACGATTTGGCACAGTGTATGACAGAGAAAAATGTGTTAGTTTGAAATTATTCATTATAATTTTCTAAAATTCTCTATTTCAGAACATGGACAACTTGTGTTTGCACTACGAGGAGATAGAGCAGAGCAAAGATTATTTCTGTTAGCAATTTCAGTGTGTCTTTTAAAAATTAATTTCAAGTCCTTTTAAGGAATCTGTGAATCACTTGGTTCTTTTCTTCTTCCTGCCACTGTAAAGTTCCTTGTTAAACTTTCAGGAACAAAGTTATTTTAACATCCTGCTTCACCTTAACAAAACAAACCCAGCAATCCTAAAAGATTTATGCGTTTGAATTGTCTTATTGCAGCCAATGATGCTACTCATGTGAGTAAACTTAAAAGTATATGCAAGTGTGCAAGATCAGGGCCCAAGTCAAAAGTATTGGCCAAGTCATCAGATGTTTATGATAGAAAATGAGGGATGAAGTTGTGGGAGGAAAATAACCTTGTGGTTGTGGCATACTTAAGTTCTTGTGGCAAAAGAAAATTATGTAATTTGAAACAGCTATTTTTTTCTTATAGCTGTCTCTCTTTTTCCTCCTTTGCCAGCTTTGTGGCGTCTCACTTGCCTGCCTCTTTTTCAGGCAGATAAGATGCATTCAAGTGTTAATCTAATCTAAAAACCTAAATAGTGAACTCTATTGCATTAAATGCCATCTGTGAAAGGTTACTGAATGCCCTGGCCACTCTGCAGTGATTGTACTAACAGTGCTGTCTTCCTGCCCTGTTTTACTTAGTACTGCTATTAGAACTCCTTGATAATTTTAAATGAAGAAGGCTGAAATGTGAGATCTGTAATGGCTTGAAATCTACTCTTATAAGGACATCATTTAAAGTACCCTGGACAAGACTGAAGAAGGGCTGCTGGCACTGAGAGGGTATAAAAGGAAAAGCTTTCCATTGTATCTCAAGTACAAATTTTCTTTGATACCTGTTACCCTTACGATTTCCCCACCAATTTCACTGAGCACAGAGACAAAATGAGATTTAGTATTAACCTAATGAAATCATTGTTCACAGAGATTATTTACCAGTGGCAATAAAGCTCTAGCTGTTTACCTTCAGTTGGATCATGGCAAGGGCTCATTTAGTCAATAAACACCTTGTGTTGCAGCAAGTAGTTCACTTTTCTATTCCAGTATGAAATAGATTTAGTAATTGGAACCTGTGTGCAATTTCCAGGCTATCGAGTAGCATCCGTATTAGGGAAGGCAACTTTACATTAAGTTAAGAGCCTCTTAGCAAACATAATACTTGAGATTAGTTATCTCTTCACCCATAAACAAATGTCAATACAGAAAGCAAAATGGAACTAAGATGAGATCTCTAGTTAGAGCAGATGCCTGTAATTGTGCAGTGTGGCTATAAAGTGATACATGGTTTTATATACTTTTAATATCAGCATTGTTTTTTAGAAATAAAATGTTCGTAATACTGTATTTAAAATATTGTTGCTTTTACAGCTTTTGATGATATATATGCAACATTTTTTCTGATCTGAATATCCACATCTATGATTAAGATAAGTATGCTCACGTCATTTACCTTAAAAAGTATAAATTGCTTCTTTTATGTTATGACAATCATTTGTATCTTTTTATCATTAGATTTTTAATACCGAAAGATTTAAATTCCTTTAATCTATGTAGGCAGTAATGAATTGTAAAAAATTATTTTAATTATGCGCAGTGTTTTTCCTCTATAATAGGATTTAAATTAAGAATTAAGATCTTGGCAACTATGGCTCATATAGCACCACAGAAGCACTGAAAATCCTACCAGTTCTGGGACTTCTGCTAAAAGCGAAGCATACATTTTTCCCAAGCGACAAACACATCAGCTTTGAAATCTATGGATAGCAGAAATCACTGGCTTTTTATAGTACGAGACCTATCACTTGTAATGTTATGGGTAGAGGTCGCCTATGATCATTTTGGCTTAGGGAGTACATTTGAAACATTAAGGAATGCATGGGCAGAAACTGAAAGCAAATTCAATTAAGCATATGACTTTTTATAATTAGGCATTGCATTATGACAGCAAGTAACTCTAAATCTAGTATTTCATTTAAAAAATAGACCAAAAGATTAATGTTTCTTAGGAAATCATTGTTTGGTGTTTCTCTGACTTTCATTTATATAACTGTCTGAACCTGAGCAGAGCTAGTATAAAATTCTTACCAGTTAGCCCTCTGCATTTGCAAAAGTGTGCATAAATACTTAGTGTTCATAAGGGAGTGGAAATCTTTCAGGCACCTCTTGCCTGGAAAAGAGGAAGAGCAAGAGCACAGGGGGTGTCACTGTGTCTCTTACAATGCAAGTACCTACATCCATGGGAAAATATAGCTGGTGACATCTGTAGGTAGCACCATTCACACCATTCTCTTGAGTTCATTTCCTTTATATGACATGGTGTATCGTTCTTATATTTATCCCACATCTGTACCCTCTTCTGTCACCTCCAGAAGGCTGGCACAATTCTGAACGAAGCCACTTTAAATTTCAGGGAAACTTAATGTTAGGTCTGTAGCTTGGACAGACAAAAGGTGCCATAAAGAATAGCTGTCAACACCATTTCAGTCAAGTGTTACTCCAAGTGGTGAAAAGCTTTGGGTGGGGGAACATGGGAAAAAAACATGAGTCTGAAAGGGCTTCTGGATATGTTAGTTCTATTCCTTTTCTTCTGACTGCTTTGAGGCAGCTGCAGTGGTTAATTCCTCCCTTTCCTGTTGACCAACTGCAAGCACAATCTGTTTTAGTAGTTATTTTATCCTGTTGTACTCTTTATCCATGCTTTTCAATGTCTGAGCTTTGTTAGTAGGCCAATTTCTTCCAAGTGCTTTGTTTTCTGATTAATGTACACCAACATGGTGCTATTGCAATGTTTGGTAGAATGACTTACTAAGAAAGAAAATTTTCATTTTTCTTCTGCACACAAGCATTACTTGAAGGTAAACATAACTAATTAATTTTGACATGTGTTTTATCAGAGGAGTTCTTTACCAAACCTACATGTTGGCCTATATGATTCATTCAAGTTGTTCTGACAGTTACATTTTACAGAGTGGAAAGATACAGCAAGGCTGAATGACGCACTGTATACATGTCCTTATGATGGGAGTTCCTCATGATGAATGTTTCTGTGAGTCATGTTTTTATAAGGAATGCCAAAGGGATGACTATGGATAGATCAGTTGTCATAACTTGTAGTTCAGTTAACAATCGTGGAGTAACTGTTTAAAAAAACAGCTATTGTATAGGAATGTTCAGTTATGTTTGCTTTGCAAGACTTTATGCAAGCATGACATGGGATGTGCTAGACATGTCTCGTGACTTTTGAATCGCTGGGGTAAAAGGTCTACTGCAAGTAAGAACAGATTTGTTGTTAAACAATCCTGTCTGCAAGCATTCCTACAGTAATATATACTATTCTGACTGAACACCTTTCGAACAGCGGTGAAAGCTTTCTTTTAACTACATTGCTAGCCTGCAGTGCTTGGTTACATGTCAGTCTATGGAAATACATTGATGGAACTACGAAGAGATAAATTGTTCCGAAATCCTGGACTTCACAGGAGGACGCAGAGCGTATCACCGTAGTGGTTGCTTCTGAGGGCTTGAGCTTGCTTCTGACATCATCAGCATGGAAGTCAGAAGTGGCTTTAGTAACATGAAAGCAGAGAAAAAGAAATTGTGTTGCATGATGCATCGAGTCAGTTCAGTCAAACTGTTAGGAGCTGCTTCTCTAGATCAAATGACAGGAGAGCTATTTCTTGATAGAAAGGGATGATCAGAGTGGAGCTGGTGAGATAATGTCTGCAACAATACCAAACAGGGAGGCCCCTAAAGCATTCCTGTTTGTGCGCTTCCTTCTATGAAGGAATTAAATTCATAGTAAGAAGTATGGATAATTTTTGTCATTATCAGTAATAATAACACCATGATCATAAAGAAGAACCATTAGTACCAATTACCAATTCAGCCTGTTCCTCTGTAATAAACTGGAGAGAGATGCCTGGTTTACAAACAAGCCAAAAAGAATTTTGCTTCTGTTCCCAAAAACATAATACCAACAGGATATCGTGAACAACAGGAGGAAACTCTCTGTTGAACTCGTACAGAAGGACAGTTGACAGAATAGCAATCTCAAATATGGTATCTGGCTTGTAAATCTGTTTTATTCTATCCTAATTATGCAAGAACTATGAAGCTGGTTTGAAAACAGTCATTGGGCTGTATTCTGATGAATACAGGAAACTTTTCTTTTTGTTCTTTTCAAGGTATCTGTTTCCTCCCTTCCTCCAGACTGACTTCTATGCTATCCCCCATTAGGACTTGAGATATTAATGCATTTCTGCGAACAGATAAGAGACTATTTTTGACCACAAAACCATGACAGAGTTGGTAAAAACAGAGCTACCTTGAAAATGCAATGAGAGATCAGCAATTAACCGGTAGGACTGGTGTCCCAAAAGATGAAAAATATGAAATCAACATCTATTGAAAATTAGGCTATAGTTTAAGGAATATTTTCTTAAGCAAAGAGGGGCTGATTTTAACTCACATCAGTTCCTTAGTACAACTACTGCACACATCTGTAAATAAACTGTCACTGCTGCAGGCTATTTTAATCAGCATCCACATAGAAATAAATATTCATCCTAATATTAAGTAAGGTCTGAGGAGACAAATTTAAATATCTTGCTGCCCAGAGTGAAGGCAAAGGCTTAATTCTGGATATTTGATTAAGACAGCTAAGCTGTGCTGCCAACGCTATGTACAAGTATGTAAACTTTTGGTTTCCCACGCTAACATACTGAAAGTGAGAAATGATAGCGCTGAAATCTGGAACCTGGTACCAAACTAAGGAGCTGTCAGAGCACGCTTGCATGAAAAAATTAAAGTTTAAGGCATTGCATTAAAAAGGGTGAACTCTCTGAGGGGCTGTGAAAAGGTTGTGTAATGATTAGATATTTATGCATCTATTGATACTCAGATCTGGTTTTACTTAATAAATAGTAAAAGCAGCAATATTCTCACCACTTTTTTAAGAAATGTGGGCAGCTGTTTTCTATGGCTGTATTGCACAACTGCATCTTTTCATCCTATGCAGAGGAAGAAATTAGAAAATGTGCTCTGTACTAAATGGTAAGGATGCTTTGTATGCTGCTTAAAGTAATCTGGTAATGATACATTGTCTGATACAACCTAAGAATCAGTAGTTTCTCATGCTTTCATCTTGGTATAAGACATCCCATAATGAGAACTCTTTTCTGTTAAATCAAGCGATGGATAAATATTCAGATACTGGTTTTCCTGAATTCCCCCCCCAAGGTGATTTTCTCATTTCCGCAGCCCTGTGGTGAACACGTTTTTGCTTCTCTCCCCATCTTTCTGTGTCAATAGTGAATCAAAATGTTACATTCTTTTTGATGTGACTGAAAATGTGGTGACAGATGCTGGATGAGAAGTCCTGTAATTCATGAATTCATAGTCCTAATCCAGGATCTACTACCCATAAGAACTAAAACCGAATATGTGCTCCTATATTTGGTCCTTCTAAAGAGTCTTGCGTTACACCGGTTCCAGGCAGGGAAAGGCATAAAGAAATGGATAATCTCTTCAGAATTTTCCGTATGCCTTGTACAGAGAATAGTGGATCAAGTGTTTTAAACAAAGGAAGGAAGGAAACTTTGATTTCTTGCCAAGAGATTGAAACCTCCTGATCTCTTACCAAGCTAGTTTATTTTGCTGCCAACAAACAGTTTCCTCACCTTAAGCAGCTCCTTTTCATCTGCAAAACTTAACAGCAGTGAGGGAAGCAGGCTCTGCAGAATGGCAACGCTGTAAGAATCTGCTCTAGTTAACGTAGGGGCTGATTCGCATTCAAATTTAAATATGGACCAGAAAACACACACAGTTCCAGATGTGGGGTGTCCTCAGGTGGTTCCTAACCAAATTTTACTTTTTTTTCTCTAAGTACATGAAAGTTGCTGGCTTTGCGAATGTTGATGTCCTACTGCACAAAAATTATTTAACTGCCTTTGCTATTGAATAAAATATGACCCTGATTTTCAGGATTCCGTATATTCTGTTTTTTAAAAAAATGTTGAGATTTACCAAATTTAAGAAACTGACCTCCTTTGAAGTGAACTGAATGTGTCAGTTCTGAAACTTGGCCTCCCTCAAAACTGGTGGGTTAGTTACGATGCAGTTTACACCGTATCCTTAGTGTTCATATTAGTGATTTCAGAGCAGTCTCTAAGCAGATGTGGAGCACAGTTCTTAGATATTTTGCATATCTCTTTTCAGTGAGAAGGAGAAGATGAAGATGTTTGGTAAAGTCTGAAGTCAAAGGCTGGCCATGGATACCATACGACAAGGTTTTTAGTTTTATTGTGCTAATAAACCCAAGAGCAGACACTTGTGATGAAATTATCTTCTGTGTAGCAATAGAGCATAAATCCTGCACACCCCTTCAGCCTTCTGTCCCAATTATATTTATGCAAGGCTAATTAATTGAGGGATTAATCAGCTGTAGGTATCTGTTTAGTCCTCAGTTTAGAACTAAAATAGAGGGAAGGTTTTTAATTTGAGAATTCTAAATTAAATCAATAATGGAAATCAATACTTTTGAGGGGAGGAAGTTGTAATTAGTGAGCTGTATTAGCAAACATCTTCCAGTTTTTGTCTGGATGGACACAGGGATAATTTGTTATTCTGAGATCCATGGAACAGCCACTGCTCCAGACTATAAACTGTTGTTCTGAAATTACCATGATCTTGACATTATCTGAAAAATAAACATTTTAAAATCAGTTTAAGACAGGATATACAGGGCTCTAAATCTTCGTTTTAATCAGGAATGGCAGCAAATGCATTAATTGTGTTTTGTTCCTGCGATCTTCCGGTAAGGAAAGAAATAGACTCATTCTGTAAAAGCTATTATTTTAAATGAACAATGATTTAATTTTTTTTTTTCACAATAGCAAGAGAGGAAATGCTGCTTGAATCTTTTTTTTCCTTGCAAATACATTCTAATTTATAGTAAACCAAGTGAACAATCCTCTATTAATTTGTTTTTTCCTTTATATAGCTAGCAGACTGCAATTAATGCTTCTACCAGCAGAACTGATAAGAAAGAGAATGAAGAAATAATGTTTCAGACTTTGACATACATCTTTGGGTCACCTAGATGATATGAAAATATTTGGACTGTTTAGAAGAAATTAATTTCTTTTCCAACAGTAAGTGGAAAACACGTAACCTACAACCATACAGCTAGAACTAC
This sequence comes from Aptenodytes forsteri, assembly GCF_000699145.1. NCBI lineage: Eukaryota > Metazoa > Chordata > Aves > Sphenisciformes > Spheniscidae > Aptenodytes > Aptenodytes forsteri. Next base: position 2,845,230 of record NW_008796078.1, read on the forward strand.
GCCATCTAACTTAACTGTGCATACTAAGCTAACTGCAATGAAGTTTTGTGTATTCATCTCTAGAGGGATGGTTTACCTACCAATTCCTCAGTTGCTCAATGTACGATTTCAAGATACTGCATAGCCCTTTGTATAGTTTTCTGTTTCTAGTGAAAACATAAATGTTTTTGTCAACTTAAAGGGCTTTTATTTCATTAGAGAAGCAAAGCAATGGGAGGGAGACGCAGAAGGAGACACTTGAACAGCTTGAGAGCACAGTCTATGTGCTCAGAGGAACTCAATTAAAAAATCTTCATTACAAGAGTCTCTGTGGTCACAGATGCTTATCTGTGTAATTCTAAGTGATACCCTAAGGATTTTTTTAAGGCTATTCTGCTGCTTCAAGTTCAGGCAGCAGCGTTTTTATTTACTTTGTGCTTAACATCAACCTTTTCTAGAGCAGGAAAAAGCCTTATGAAAGAGAAAGAAAAATATTTTTAACTGTACAGTAGGAAATGTCCTTAGGATTGCATATACCCTTATGAAAAAACATAGTCCCTCTTTACTTATTTGAACAACAGCCATGAGCTCTAGTGAAGGAATGCTTCATATTTCAAGATGCCAAAAGGATTTATTCTGAAATAAGTTGTTTAAAAACAAAACAAGAAGTGTACAGAACCCAGCACTACTTGACTGAAACTGCACACAAACTTGGAAAAGTGAGTAATATTGAAAGAAGGAATTTTTTTAATTAATAGGTATCTTAATCAGCTAATTGTCTCTAGAAACGGATTTATTATGTATGATTTGATCCAAAAGAAGTGGAAATCATATGTATAGGAAACAGCAGAGTATGTATGCCACAATGGGAATTAATCTTTGATTTTATTACAGAAACCAAGTTGGAAAAGAAGATACTCCATTTTTTTTTTCCAGAATTTACCATTCTAGCATTAAAAACAGGGAAAGTTTCTGTATGATTAACAATGGAGATCATATTTGACTATTCAAGACATCTATTGTCAGGAATTTATCTCCTGAGTTTAGATTTTAAATGAGCCTTGCTGCATTTTTCCTGCTACTAAATTGCTGTTGAAGAACAACTCAAAAAACAGAGAATGTACTAAAATAGAAAAGAAAAAACTGCAGCTGAAGAATTATGGCTGAATTAATTTCAGGAATTAAATTTACTCATCAGGTATATATATCATAATACATCTCACGTATCATTTTTAGCTGATTGTTATATCTACATATTCATATATATAATTTTCATATAATGTATCATATATATATATATATTTATCACTTTTAGCTGACAGGCCCCTGAGTCACCAAAGGCTTTAAAGTAGACCTACTCAGTCTTTTTTTTTTAAAGTAAACATGCTGAAAGAAACCAAAAGCTTCCTATCTCTAAAGTCAGATGGTATTAGCACACAAAATAGCAAACAAGAGCAAGAGTTCTTTACAGAGAAAGCTGAGGCTTATCAATGGAGTCTGATTAAAAAGTTTGCAAATAACCTCCTGCCCAGCGTGCCTTACAGAATGAAGCCCTCTACCCAATTTTGCCTTCCATGTGGGCAACTCTCAGCAGCCGCCTAAGCTGTACGTAATTTACACAGCTCCCGATGAGGTTCCTATAGAAACACCCTTATTTCTAGGTCTGGTTCTGAGCCTTTTCCCTGCTGCACGCAAACCCTTCTGTTCGTTTCAGCTTTCCTGCCTGCTCTTCCGTGCTTGCTGTGCTCTGCCTGCCCTCCCCACCCTCTGCTCCAGCGCTGCTTCTCCAGAAAGGTCAGTGCTTCTCCAGGCAGCTCCCTTCTCCTCAGAGGGCTGCAACCAGAATAAGGGAAAAGGTGGTCTACCACTCTGCTCTCTATACCATTTAGATAATATACACACGTAGAATCTACGCATAAGCCAGAAGCAAATTGGTACAAGAAATACAATCTTTGTCCCATCATTAACTCCTCAGTGTTATTTTTGCACCTGCACGTTAATCGCAGGATAAGAAATCTGCCCCAAATGTAATTAACGTGGAAAGACAACGATGGTAAAAATGGACTGCTCACAGCTTTGTAAATAAACGCAATGCAGGAACTTCAAATTAAATGCTGATTTTTGCACAAAGATACAAGCTTTTTCAAAGTTAACAGCTGAGGATTGCAAATGAGGTTTTGTGTCTTTCCACTATAGAAATGGCACTAATGGCAAAACCTGAATCCCCACTGGCTTCCCCTCAATGCAGAATTTTTAGGTCTGTGTTCAAGAACGCTGTTTAGCAATAATTACTGACACTTCCTTATGCCGCATGAACAGTTCCTCCTCCCATCTAAATACAGAGTTTCCAATTTGTGGCTTATTTGTCTCCCAGTTTGCTGAAGGTTATGTATATCTAGATCAGCGTATGTAGGTAAGATGAACTGGGTTTGTATCTTGGTAATTTGAATTCTTAATGGTTAAGTGAAGAGGCCTAATTTAATATAAAAATTTGAAATTAAGCTTCCTTCTAAGAATGTTTTAAAATACAGAATGCATATTTGCAAGACACTAGCTGCCCTACCTAGACTTCACTGTGGGTATTGACGTAATGACTTAGGATACTAACAAAAAATCTGCTCTCATCGACATAATCTCAACCATTTGACAATTACCAAAGGGGAGGGAACAGGTATAATTGTATTTCATGGCCAAACTTAAGGCAGATGTTTAGTATTTCCTGGTGTAGTATTTATTTGAACACTGTTTTAGGCAATATATAATGGATTTGAGAAATCTGCTGCACAGCATACGTTGTGTTAAGAACATGAATTCATTGCCCGCTGTCCTCCGAAACAACCTATGCAAATAACCATTTCCTCTTCAGTGACTTCAGTGTTTTAAATGTGATTAACTCTGTATTTTTCTGCTGTAGTTACACAGGGCAACAGCAGTCATTCCGCTCAAGTATCGGTTAATAACCTTTAATAACCTTGTTAATAACCTTTTTCTATGTGCCAAATTTCAGTGGTCCAGCTTGACGTGAAGTGCAAGGATAGCAGCTTTACAGCAGCCTTAACACTATAGGTGTGTTCAGTGCAGTGACCAACTGTGCTTAGTATGTGTTTAAATGCTAAGAACAGAGCGCTAGTCTTCTTAGCACATACAAAGTACGGTTCCTTCATCAGCTTCGTAAATCATCTTCCACACAGGGAAGTTGCACTGTGATTTCTGCCAGAAATCACAACCAGCTTTGCTCCTTAGGATGACTGTAAGTACTTTGTTTTATTCGTATTACGGAATTAGTAAAAAAAAAATCCATTTCTGTGGCCCCAAATTTGTTAACAAATAGATCTCTTAGATATAATCAATATGTCTTCAGACTGAATGTTAGAATGTGCAATTATGTTTGCACAAATCTACACAGATGGGCTTCTATTATAAATGATCTTCTCTTTCTTCTGTTAGCAAACAATTTAGCAAATAAATAAAAAATGAAGATTGATGGTATTATAACAACAAAGTACCATTACAATTTCAGCAGCAGGGAACTGCAATAAAAAGGATGTAGAACATTTCAGTCTATTTTTTAATACTCTGGGTTTTTTTGTAGTTTAAGATTTTATTTTCTCATAGGCTCTGTGATTATAACAGACCACATTTTCACAGGGTTTTCTTTCAGTTTTTCGGTGGACTAAATCCTGCTCCTCCTACTCAAATACTGCCATGCCTGTATGGGAAGTATCCCATTCCTGTATGGGTATTATCTCCCCCTGCACAGGGGAACAGCATGGGGAGAAGACACAGCAGTTTTAGTTATTATGGGAGCACTTGAGTGTGGATTTTTTGTTGTTTTTATCTGCAGTATGAATCCGAAAAAAACTTTCCATGAGCGACTATGTATTTAAAAATATGTATTTTACCATCATCTGGTAGTAACCACTGTTGCCCTTAAAGTATATAGAGATCAGTTAAATGTGGTGGTTTAAGTATAATTTTCTTTCAAAGGATTGCATCTGGCAGTAGGAGGTGGAGTGAACATTTCTAGATTGTGTTATGTTTAGGGAGCAATGGAACGGGGGGCCTGTTGTATGTGCTTGTTCAAATGTGAGAGAAATTGGAGAAGACAATTTAAAAATAATTTAAAACCTTTATTGGTGGCAATTTTGGGAAAATCCAGTAGCATTTACTGGGAATGAAACCTGCAGGAGCCTGCAGAATCAAAAAAAATGGGCATATGGATCTGACGTAGCCCTGATCCTCTTTTATAGTATTCATATAGTATTTGTTTATAAAACTGTATTATAGACTACAAATTGTATCTACTGCTCTTTCAAAACCACAGGTAGTTAAAAATCAACAAAAATCAGTTGCAAAGAGGTTATAATTTCGTTTAAAATGATTTAATAATTTGCTGTAAGGGTAGGATAATCTTACAAAAAATGCTGTAAAAAAGTCAGACCAAAAATAGAGTAATGGTGGAATTCCCACACATTCAGACTAGAAAAAAAATGCTGACTGTCATTTTCCATTTTCAAAAGTTCTCTTTTTTTTTTCCAACTTCCTCTTTCAAAATCATCTGAATAAACAGATTGACTGCGTAACCTAAAAAGTTGACATTATCTCGATTTGTAGGCCTTGTGACTTTGTGTGGGCATTCCACAATTGTACTTACTGTAGGGATACTGCCTACGAATGAATCTATCAAGAACAGATGGATGTAGGACTTCACCGAAAAAGCGCTGGGCGTCTTCAGTATCATTTGTAGTTAACGAGAGATGAAGGTGGTTAGCCTTTTAACAAATCTAACTCTTGTGGAGTGGCAGAAATATTCACAAAGAGTTAGTAAATAACCTCGGATGAATGTATTAGTCAAGAGCTGTTCCTGTATACCCCTTGGTTAAATATTTTCCTAACTTCAGTTTGATGCCACCATCGCTGAGGTGTGTGCATGTAACACACACTATTTGGATTAGGAAGTAAAATGAAACATACCCAAAACAAGTAGGTTACAATATATTTTTTAACAGTTAAAGGAGAACTACATGGCAATGGTTATATAATACAGTGAACTTTCTGCTAAAGACTACATAAAAGCTAGCTTGCTGTAATTTTTTTTTTTAGCTAATGTGTGCTCAGAAGGACTAATAATAGGCCTTATGAGTCATAAGCATTCATTAAGTAAGCCACCAGAGTTTTAAAAACATAACGGTTGAGATCTAGTCTGTTCGAAGTGAACAAGTAAATTAATATGTTTTAAAAAACAGTGACTCTTTTAAAAACACTATGATAATATGCTTCTAAATATTTAAGATCCTTTATTCTACGCAAAACCAGCATGTTAATTACTGGATTAGCAAAAATGTCTTTCAAGACCAAACTTGAACCCATCGTCTAGGTTTTGAAACGCATTTGGAATGCTTGACTCCCTCACGATGGTCCCAAGGGAAAATGTGTTAGTCTCACCCGTGTTTGTTTACTCAGGAAGGCACAGTTTAGGCATAGCATTTGGCCTTCAATGAAGAACTGCTTTTTACTTTAGTTATCCAGCTGGCTTGATACGGGTACAATTAAAGCAAATGATTTGTTCAAGATCACTAAGGGAATCAGTGACTCGACTGGGAGAAGAAAGTGGGACTGGGAAAACTGAAAATACTAGTTCCCATCGTGGAACAATTTCTCAGTAGCATTTAAGTAAATTAGAGGGGCAACCTATTGTATTTCACAGTCATCTGCACAAACTACCAGCATTGTGTAGACTAAATTTACAGCGGTAGGGAAATGTAGATGCAGAAGGAAAACTGAATGAAAAAAAGATTGACACTTTCATGTGATAGATACCTAAACAGACATACCAGATAAAGAACAGGAAAATTTAAATGAAAATTTGTCTTCCAAAGCTTTTTGGTTTTGTAGGTATCACTTTTGGGGAAAAGTTTGGCTGTATAATGAGTCTTTCTTGCTTGTCTTTAGTAATTTATTAACCAACATGTAGGAACTGTAATTCTAGGATTTTTCTAATTTACAGGTGTTCAAAGTTTCTTTGTGGTTTTTTTTGCTTAATTATCTTTTCCTTTTCCCATTTTTAACAACCTAGAAAAATTTCAGTACTATCATGAGACTATCATGTTGGTATGATACCACTGCTTTTATCAGTAAGATTAGATTGCTGCAAAAGACTTTTGCCTGTTGCATGCATTGATTACTGATAAGAGTAATAAGTTGTCATCTATAACAGAAGGCAATGACATATGCACATTGGTAAGTTGTCATCTATGATAACAGAAGGCAATGACATATGCACATTGGCTCATAATTGGCACCACAAAATTTGGTGGTAAAGGAATAGTGACATTTAGCATTTTCTAATATAGTTTCAGGGGCAGGACACGGTGCTCCAGCAAGGACAGAGACTCCTGCAATTGCTTTCTACCCTCTCCGTCTTTCCGAACCCTACCTCGCTTCTCCAGGCCTTTCATTCCCTCCGACATCAATTCTTCAAGTTTTCTGTCTTCATAGACTCTTCATTTCAGCCCCAGTCTCCTGGCTTAGCCAGTGCTGGCTTTCTCCTTGGCTTGCTGCCTGAGTCCCCTGCTGAACTCAGGATGTGGTTCTGCCAATCTAATTGTGGGCTGCTACTGAAAGGGGTAGTCCCATTCCTCCTGCTGTCTGCCCTGGTCTCCCCTGTGAGCCGAGTCAGGGAACTAAACTTGTATGATTCGTTTTCTTTCAGTTCAGCTCTCTGAATCAGGTCATCATGGGGTAAAATGATCACCAATGCTAAAAATCATAACCAGGGTTGGAAGGGACGGTGGAATAGGGAGAGGAGGGACCATCTCTTTCAGCAGCACTTCACAATTAACGTGAGTTTCATCATTAAACTTCATTTTTGGCCCCAAACTCCTCACCCTGCCTTTCCTGTTCTTCATCTTCCCTCTTTAGCCCCTCTTCCTAATGGCTTCCCATTTGCCCCTGCCCTTTCTGCTCCCACCCCAGAGCTACCCATCAGCTAATGCCAGCTGTCTTGCCCAGCTCCTTTTTCTGCCTCAGTCCTTGTACTTCACTGGTCTCTCGTAGACAGACCTTGTCAGTAACAGTGCCTGTGGTCCCTCACTCAATTGCTGTTTACAAAGTATTAGCTCAAAATGGGAGAAAAATGCTTCAGCAACTAAGACAGTTAAGACAGATACCTTATTTTTATAAACCCTTCTCAAACCAGCTCTTTTACTTGTCCATGAAAAAATTCTGAAACTTAACTCTGACTGCATGTGTTATAAAATGGATAAAAACCCTAATAGTTATGAAGTAAAATTCCTACAAATTGAGCTTTCCTCACTTCGAGCCCTTTGTATTAAAAATAAGCAGTGAAATAGTTTTCAACAATAGTTAGAGGCTGTTTCCTTCTGGAAACAAATGCTGAATATCTGGGCAAAAGTCTCCTCTGCGTAATGCAAGTCAACTCCCATTGACTTAACAGGACTTGTCGTGCTATATATGAGAGCAGAATCTTGTCTCTGTGAATAAAGGAGTTTTTTCAAGAGTGAGGGGGCTCTGCACAATGAATGCATTTTTACCAGCCCTTTCTGATTCACTGGCAAACTACCAAACACAAGAACTGTTTCTGTAGTCTTTCTGCTCTCACAATGACAGACATTTTCTTTTTCATTTTTAGTGGGAAGTCTTTTGTATTTTTTTTTTTCTCATGAAAATGTGTGTCTTATGTTTCTTGGTATTTTGTACAATGAAGTAGAAAGTATTTCTCAGTCATAATATTTTTGAAGTTGGTCCTTCCTGAGTTTATCATGTATCTTCTAATTCCAGTTTAAAACTTAACTGAGGATAAAGAAGCAGATTTGGGTCTAACTTACGCATACATCTCTTGCAAGTCAAAAGCTGCTTTGAAACTAGACTGGGCAGACCCCTGTGGAAGTTACAGCAGCCCCAGGGAGCTATCCAAGTGGTGCCAAAATTGTGTCTTGCTGTGGTCCACCCTAGACCCAAACTAGAAAAGAAGGGGGTGGCTTTCTAGTCTTCAGGAATCCTCCAATGAGCCAAAGTGAAATTCCCTTTAGCAACACAAAAGAAATTTAGCTTGCACTAAAGAACTGCCCTCTGTAGAGTTTCTGTACTGTAAACTACAGCAATCTTGCTTCCTATCGTATTTTATTTTTTTCCCCAGAGTTTTACATGACAATTTTTAAAAAGAACTTAGCAGGTATCATTATACAATTAATATTTTAAAAGTTTGGAATTTTTTGTGTTGTATGGTTTACATTATCATCATCATCATACGTTATTTTCTTGATAGTCAGTCAAGGTGTTTTTTTTCCTGTTGTGCTTTGGAAAACACGTATTGCCAATTACACCATTACAAAGATCAGCCGTGCCAATAAAACTGCCTTTCCAGAGAAATAGGAAATTGTAAAGTGAGGACCATTCCTAGCGCTGAACAGTCTGTGAGGTGATGAGCCCAAACCTGACAATCATCAGACATCCATATTCAGAACCACCAGTGTCACTCGTTCATTTCTCTCTGTGGAACCAACTCAAACATTTCGGTAACCATCTGACCAAACATGGGCAAAATCCCTGTGGACAGCAGAGACAGCCGGTCTTGCTTTCTGGACAGTGTCTGCAAGTAGAGAATACTGCTTCTGACCTAGAACGTCGCATTGCAACGTTACTTGATGGTAAGCAAAGTCTTGCTGCCTATCCGCACACAGCTGGATTTCTGCCAAAGCTGAATTAAAACCTGTCTTTAAAAAGTATATCTAATCTCATGTTTAAAACCCAAGCAAAGGTATACCCGCTATCTCTCCTGATATAAACTATTTAAATATTTAATTGCCCTCACAGTCAGGAAATGTCAACATTAGGTTTGTCTAGCTACAGTTTCCAGCAAATGGATACCATTGCCTTTGTCAGTGAGGTTGAAAAGGTCATACTATCAAGATCTCTTTTCTATATTTAGGTACCTATTCAAAGAAATCCAGTCTCTTGTCAGGTTTTTTCCTTTCAGAAGCTGAATAAGCTGAAATGTGGAAGCTTTGTATTGTAAGTTAGCTTCTTTTCTGCTCCCTGGATCACTTTTCAGTACTCTTTGAACCATCACTAATATTTCCATTTTCCTGCTATTTACGTATCAGAAGTAGGTGCAGGGGTTTTTGTAGTGTTTCTTCACCAATGTGCGCACAGAGATCTTCTTTCTAGAAGACAAGTTTTTATGTACACTAGATTGCATCTTTTTCCTACAGCATTGCCTGTGCTTTGCTGAACAAATGAAGACACCGATCTTTCTGTCCTTTCTAAACATTATCACCGAAGGCTTTATACGACCACCTAGACTGCTAACACAAAATACCTTCAGCTTAGGAACCAGCATCCTGAAGGATGCCACTAGAAACACATCAACTCATTGATATCTTGCCACTGACAATTACATTTTGAAATGTCCGCGAGCCAGTTTTCAGTCCGGTTATTTCTGTGTAAATCAAGTATTTTGAATCTGAATGTCTTGTGGCACTAAATCAATAGCTTGGAGAAATCCAAGTTTAAAATGGAATTGCAATTAGTTTTATCAGCTGAACATTTAATTATTTTTAAAAAATGAAGACGTTTGTTCCTACCCATCAGGGCCCTGAGTGCACTAATAGGCCTTAATTGTCCTGACCAGTCTGACTTGACCCTCGTCTGACTTGACCCTCCCCCCGGCCCCCGGGGCCTTCCCTCCCCCCGGCGCCGCCGTGCTGGTCTCCAGCCCCGGCTGTGCCTGCCCCTGTCCGTGGGCCCTGCCGGTCTGGACCCCGACTCCAGGGCTGATGTCCAGGCCTGGGCTCTCGTCTGCCCCTCTGCTGCCCCCCAGGCCTGCCCCGTTCCCTGGCTGGGGGCAGCGGGACGGGCCCTGGCTGCGAGGCCGTGTCCTGCTGCACCCACCCCGCGGGGTCCCCTGTGGCTCCCGGCCCCCAGGGAGCCGCTGGCCTGCGCTGCGCCCGGACGCTGCCTTGCGTAAAAGATAATGTAGGTCGGGAAGGGACTTGGGCTGTCAAACACTGCACAGTGATTGCAGCTAATTGTATAGCAGATCACGCTGTCGCCATTCATTACTTTTTATTAACAAAGACTGGAATATGGGTGGACCTTTCCCATTATTTTACCTGGGATCAGTGTCTAGCTGAGGCGTTTGTCTGTCCACGAGTCAAAATATTTACCCTTTCGCACCTTGGAAACAGTTTGATTTTCAGTGGGGATGAGGATCCGGCCCTCTGTCCAAGTCAGGCTGGGCAGCATGAGACTGCTGATTTTGGAAAGGAGTATAATAGTTATTATAGTCAAACTGAGCCTCTGAACTCACTGGAGCAGAGCACAGAAAGATTCCTGTGTTCTGTGATGAGCAGACTGAAGAGTTTTAGTGGTTGCTGGATAACACTAGTTCCTCTAATACTTTGGTTTAAGTTTTCTTTAATGTTTTTAAAATATGAATATATTTAAATGTTGACATTTCATTGCATAATGTAGGGCATGGTCGTTCCTTAGAAGCAAGCTGATTTTTTTTTTAATCTGTATTAACTCCCCCAGTCTTTCTATCTAATAAACTTTAATGTTATTGAATCAATATGGTGCCCCATCCACAAAGGTGGCTATAGGCACATTTTGCTGACATATTATTCCTTAAGAGTGCAGGATACCTATTTGAATAAACTGGGAAAAATAATTCAGCAAAGCAGTTGTTAGAATGGAATGACATTCAGTCTTTTGCTTCGTGACATTTAGAAGAAAAAAGAAAAATGGAAATGGCTTATTTTTGGCCTGAAATGGAATATATTAGCTGATCAGTGTGACACAGATTAAGTAGTGAGTGATATGTTATTTTCCGCTGTTGTTTTAGAGCAAATAGAATGATTTAGATGATGTGCTGTAACAGAAGAAAAGAGACTATTGGAATCAGACATTCAGGAGGCAAATAAACCTATTTGCAATTCTATTTTATGCTTTACACTTACTGCTTTCTGGCATGAATAATACTGCAACTATCATAAAGATTTCAACTAACCATGCTGATAAATACTTAATTCCTCTTGTTTAAGACATCTCTTACATTGTTGCTCTTACATTTTTAAGGTGTAGTCTGTCTTAGCTTTTTCACTCGGGTTTGATCTCTGGCTTATTGACTATTTTAAGAGCTGCTTTGATGTAGTAGTTCTCCTGTTACACTTGAGTTTTGCAAAGTCCCTAATTAATGGTCCATTATTTACTTGGCTGAGCAGTATATGAGGGAGAATAGTTAGAGCTGACCCACAAGACTGAGTGACGGGGCTGGTGGTGTGCAGTGGCTGGCGCTGCTCCGTTTAGTAATGGGGAAAGAGGGAATTTAGGGGGGTAAGCTCTTGATCCACACCAGAGAGTAAATGGAATCTGTTCCTCTGCTGTCAGCTGTGCGATGGAGAATGATTTTGTGTGTGTGTGCTATTCTTACTTTGACCTTTAGGAGTGTGATAGCAAATGAGTTTTTGAGGTCTTAAGCTCAAAGAAGTCCTATTATCAATACCCCTTCTATAGCATTTGTACACATACGTGTTCTTCTACCAAGGGTTTCAGGATGGTGGCACTAAGGAAGTTCCGAGATAGGAATTACACTTGTTAACCCTTCTGTCTTCTGGTATTTTTCTGATGTAGTCGTGCTTCAGTAACAGCTCCTGCGGAGCTGTGCCTACACAGGCGCTCCCACGCGGTCAGGTATCCGTTCAATGCTGTAAAAACACAGCGGCGATTACCGGCCTGGGAGGGAAAAAAGCGGGCTCGTTTCAGCATTTGAAGGTTGCCCAGAGGAAGCACGGGGCTCTCCCCGCGCCTGGCCGGCAGGCGGCTGAGGCGAGACCCCCGGGCGGAGCTGTCCGCTGGCCGGGCCGGGGGAAGGCGAGCGGGGCCGGGG
>NW_008796078.1:2858470-2865494 GCF_000699145.1 Aptenodytes forsteri
AAACCCAAAAAGTTTATGAGCCCCGATTCCAGATCGTCTACAAAACAATGATCGTTGTGTGTCACGGTTCTAAATTTGTTCCAGCGTAGGGCTTCTGGGCCTTTTATTTTTCTTAAATGCAGCTTTTAAATGAAGGTTCTCCAGTAAAGCTTGTGAAGGCGGTGTTTGTTTTCCTACTTTCAGGTAGTCTTCCCATTGCTTTCCTCTGGGCTGGAAAGCATGTTATCATAATCTCGTTGCCTCCAATAAAAATATTTGGATTTTCTGAGTATGTTTTCTCATATTAAACAGTTGTATAAATGCTTAATATTAGGATGTTTCTTCAGCCCTCATGGGACATATTTACTGACTTCAGAAAATGCTGTGTCTCCTCCCAAAACTTGGATGTAGTTGGGATACTTAATAGTTGTGCTTACAAAACCAACAAGAATCTCAGCGTGGCGTAAAGGAACAGGCCAATACATCCTTGGCCTTGACACAATCTCAATGAATACTGATGTTGAAATAGCGAGGAGGAGCCTTAAGCAGACTATGCATGGGGCGTGCTTTCTTTGCGGTGCCAATGTCTCCTGTCTGTCAAGAGTGGGCCCTAGCTCTGACACAAGTTCTCCTCCATTCAGATGGAAATAAGAGCTTGCGAGTTGAATAGCAAAGGAGAGGAAATTTCCACTACACTGTCGTCTAGTGATCTTTCTGTACAGGCAGGTTTCCTGAAGTGCGTGGGCTGGATGAATGGGTGTATGGATTGCAGAAGTCTGTCTGTGTCATGAATCTGACGAGCGCAAATACTGTGGGAACATGAGAAATAGCTTGTAGCTTTTTCCAAAAAGTGAAGTTGAAAGAACCTTCTCTGTTTAAACCTATCTAGTAGGATAAGTCACTTATAACGTCACTAGTCTGTGCTAGTCCAAGGCCAATAGATAACACTTGAAATTGATACTACTTAGTTGGTAATTGAGTTTCTACGGCCAGCTCCCTTGATAAAAGGTGTTTTTCCATATTGAGAAAGTATGTATAGGCTTAGATAGCAGTTTGAATAATTTTACTTCATTAATAAGTTTTCTTAAGTGGTTTAGGTGATTGGTATGTGACTAGTGCTATATACCCTTTCCTTAGCCTGGACTGTTCAGCAGCACTATAAATTGTCAGTGTATTTTTTTTGTCAACATTTATTTGTCCTGGCATTTTGTTATTAACATATTGTGCTTATTTAATTATATATATTAAGTAAATTGTTTTGGGGGGTGGTGTGTGGCTTTCTGTTTTTTATTTTTTAATTGCAGAACACTAATTGAGTGGCTCTGTTGGCACGGAAGAATATGCAGGATTTGGTGTCACTTCTGCCCTTGCGGTACTGATGGGAGCTCAGAGCAGTCACGCTGACTATTGTTCCTTCTCTGTTGCCGGCCTCCCCTCTGAAAGGCAGGGAGGAAGGAGAAGAGAGCTCTGGTTGCCAGTCTGCTTGGCTGTGGTGTCTCCAGGGGCAGCATGATAAGAATTCAGTTGGCTCTGATTCTTCTGTGCGTATTTCTCTTGTCTCAAGACAGCTTCCTCACAGAAATAAGACAGAAGCAGTAGAGAAACTGTTAAATAATTATTCACAGTATGTGCATGTTTTGCCCTAGTCTGAGGCAGTCCTGGGGGCTTATGTAAATTGTAACTGCAAGGCAGTGATTCCCTGTGGATCTGAGTGCTATGGCATTGGAGTACTCATCTTTATCTGCCACTTCTACACCAGGATTTGTAAAAAGATCAAACACAAGCAGCTCCTGTACTCATTTGTCATGTAACAGAGGTATGTTGCCTTTTAGAGTTTGGTAAAGAATTGCCTTTTACAGTTTGGTAAAAACCCTGTACTAAGTCTCCTCTTGCTATAAAAAATGAGAGATTTTTACTTTACCTTTTGCAGACTTGGGGGGTAATTCAGTTTGAACTTTCACAAATCTGTATCCAAATCTAACAACCCCTCCCCCACCGAAACCCTTACATTTTTAATTATCTGACATAATCATTTGTTGTATTAAAGAGACAGAAAATACTGGAAAAAACTGTTGATGAGTTGGTGGTGTTCTCAGCAACAAGGCATAAGGGGCGCTAATAGTCCTCGCAGAGGTGATGGCAAGAAGGGTGGGTCCTGGGGTTCCACACAGGGTGTAATCAGGTAGGGCAAAGAAAGGAGAAGACTGCTATGTGGGGCCTTCCTGCAAGTAAAAGGAAGATTAACATCTGGCTCTGCCTGTAATGGCAAGGTGCTGTGCCTGCCTAGAATTACAGCAAGAAGAGAGTGAGGTCATCATGAAAGTATTGTAATTGGATGCTCACTACACACTCAAATGTGTGCATAATCTTACGATATAGACAGTAAACTCCTTTTACACAAGGTTACAGAAAAGTAATTTGTGCCAAAAAAACCCCAGACAATATAGAACCTAGCAATACTTCATTTCTTGACTGACACTAGATGTCACATCAAGCCTATTTAAGACTTTCTGTAAAGCTGGTTGTGTCAAGGTGTTCAAGGTAGAGGTGGCATTGTCTTGAAGTCCATAGTAATTCGGACTTAACTGAATATTCTTTTGAATCCCTCAGTGCACAAATATGTGCTTGACATTAAAAAACCAAACAACACCCCCCCCCTCCCCAACAAAACCCAACACCTTATTTTTAGGAAAGCTTTCCACTATGTCAATGGATATACAGTCTTGTCAGTCACTATAGCAAAAGATCCAGTTTTGCTTCTGTTTAGTCTTCACTGAGTTCTTGGTGGGACATACAGTGCTGTCAAATTTTTAACTGCTTTTCTGACTTGATTCTTCTTTGTTCTTTATCGGTGTTTTGAGCAGGGTTTTGTTGTGATTTAGCTTTCTTCACAGGTAGTGTAATATTAAACATTCTGGCATCGCTGTCTGCCATTGCAGTAGAAGCACTTACACATCCAAGTTTTGAATTGGAGAGAATCACAGTGCTCTTTTTTTGTATTGTGGCAGATGGACAGTTCATGTAAAAATTTCTGCACAGCCAGGAATATGACTGCAGTCAAAATCTTACTAAACTTTTCCATGATACTGCCTATCATAAGAAATGAGTGTTTGAGAAATCAGTAGAATGTTTTATTTTCCATGACACAGATCGTTCTGAAGAAAGAAGGCTTGCCTTCTCTTGTTGCAGGTATCAGTAAGCTCTGGAGGTACAGCAAGGGTATTTTGGGGGTTTGGGGGTTTTTTGTGTTGTAAATGCTTAATCATGACATTAAGCACTGGTGTTTGATTCTTTGCAAGTTTTGCACTTGACAATTTTTATTGTCTCTTGAAGCATTTAGCCATGTTATATGTGGAGCCCTGGCTTATCGTGAAATAAACTGTAACACAGGACCGAGGTTTTATTTCTTCCTGAAGTCTTCCTTCCCTTTACCATCCCCCAAATTTGGAAAACAGTAATTCTCAAATGTCTAGGGAATAAAGTTGAAACATGATTAGTGCTTATCTAATATGTGTAGTTATGTTAGATTAAGGCAAGGAATTCCATCTGCAGGTGGACCAAAAGTCCTTCTTGATGTTGCTGGCATTGGTGGTAGTGACTAGTAATATTACTTAGGTATTTAAATCCCACTAGTTAAAGATACTGAAGAACGATCATGCAGGTGATAGGATCAATGCAGCATGGAATCCACAAACCATAGAGACAGCGTTTCATTTTCATTGTTGCAGGTAATGTTGAATAGTTGCTTCCATGTCTGTTGTGAGAGTGTTTATATTGATGCTTGTATGTATCTACCTATGTATTACATACAGGTAGATCTGCCGATCTGGTTTATGCCAGATTGACATGTATTTTATCACTTTTTCCACGTAAAGTTTGGAAAGCTTGTATTCATCATGGAAATGATGGCCAGGTATGTGATATCTTGCATTCACCAGAGTGAGAAATTCTAATTTTCATAGTGGAGAAGTGTTTTGATGCCTGCCAATGAACTCCGACTAATGATGGCACCAACATGTTGGTTCAGAAATAGCAGTTTTCCAGATTTGACTGTTGCTTATCCGTGTGGTTAGGATACGAAGGGTTTTTGGTGCTGTGATGCCCTGCAAAAAGAAAAAGAAAAAACGAAACAAAAAAACAACTAGGTAAATTGTAATGCGGAATTTTGGTTTTGACAGTTTTCCTTGTGTGATAGTTTTAGTGTCAAAGACTGAGAGACTCGAAGGGTTTGGCGTAGCAAGATGTTCTGCAACAATTGAATTGAGTTGCATGATGGATGTGGTAGCTGTACTTTCCTTGGAGTAAATGTGGAGGACAGTGTTCCACTGTTACTTGGGTACATCTTGTTTGCTGACAAGAAGTCCAGTGTTACGTGAAGTTATTTTGGCAGAGCTTCTTGACAGGTTATGGCTTGTTCACTGTGATTAGCTTAGGGTAATTAATACTAACAGGCTCACAAAGAGCAGCTTACTCAGTTTGGGGCTGCTGGAAAGTTGCGGAGGGTTTTTTTGTTTGTTTTTTCCCTCTTTTTAATGTGGCAAAGTAGCATAAATGCGGCAGTTTAGTCTACTGGTCAGTGTTCTGCAGTGCATTTACAGGCTGTATTAAAATAAAGATTAAAAATAAT
Organism: Aptenodytes forsteri; assembly: GCF_000699145.1. Lineage (NCBI taxonomy): Eukaryota > Metazoa > Chordata > Aves > Sphenisciformes > Spheniscidae > Aptenodytes > Aptenodytes forsteri. The sequence goes on from NW_008796078.1 coordinate 2,863,077, forward strand.
CTGTATGTGTGCGTGCACGCACGCCTTGCTGGACTGGGGAGGGTTAGTGGAGTTTCAGGGACAAGGACTCCGTAAGGGACTATTCACACTGTAGTCTCCACCACGGAGTCAATCGCTGTGTTTTAGACATTGGGGTCCCTCTCGTTTTCCCCAGTATTGGCGCTGGATGTCCTCTGTGGACATGAGGACTCCCCAGGGACTGCCTACACGTAGCAGTTCTGCCCCGCTGCAGCTCTTGGCAGGGGAGGGGACCCCAGCAGCCCCCTTCCCCGCTGGAGTGGAGAGGCAGTGTAGGTGGGTAGGCACCATTGCCTCGACTGAGGGAGCAAAGGAAGAGAGCTGCAGCAGGCTTGGATCAGCTCTTCAGGGTGCTTCAAAATGAGGTCCAAGGCCAGTATTGCAGATGTTACGGTAGTATTGGCCCAAAGCAGTACTATTCTTAGGGCCATCTCTGCTTAGAAGTGCACCACCGTGGTGCTGTTATGCCCATTGGTAATAAACAAGTGGGCAGGGGATTTTTTTATTTGTTTTTTACCCGGTGAAGTTAGGCATCATCTTGGAAGTTAAACTACAGGTCTATACTGAAATAACTCAATGAACAAGATTTCCTTGACTTTCTTGCTTTTATGCTAATTACCACAGAAGGTGCTTGTCTTATCTTAAATGTCAAACTTTTTTTCTGTTCCATGGGAACTGATTGATGAATGTCTGGTCACTTGATGGAAAGTGTACTTTTTAGACAGCTCGATGAAAGTGTATTCAATAATTGATTAACTGGTAGGGATCAAAATGAGAGCTGACCAAAGGTTTTGTAAGGGCGTTTTTTTGTTTGTGTGTTTTTGTGATACCCAAAATACATTGGGAATTAATCAGAAGATCATTATTCTGTTTTGGATCCAGTTAAAGCAATTGTAAGCTTATCAGTAAAGCAAATTGCTGGTGTGCCAAATACAGATGCAACTTCTGTAATGGCTTTTGTTGATTAGGATTTCTACTATTTGTTTTTATATGTTCTTTTCAGCTTCTAAATAGTCTTAGAAATAGTTTATAATAGATGTCTAGCTGTATTGTTCATTATAGAGTAAGCTTGTTCTTGTGTTCATGTACTTTGCTACTTAACTTCTAATCACTGCATTGTATCTTAAATCTCAGTGGTTCCTAAATGTATTTTAAATAGCTCATCACTTTCAGATTATTGCAGATTGGTAAGTAACTTTCTCAGCAAATCCAGTAACATTCAGCTGGTTGCTGCAGAGAACCTATGTTATGGTAAAGATAATTTGGGAACCACCTCATTATTTCAGGAGAAGTAATACAGGTACTTACATCTTTAGCAGTCATGGAGTACCGGGGGCTGTAGTACACTAGAAAATATTTCAGTGCAAAATGCAAGCATAGTTTCTGGGACAGGAGCCAGGGATTAGGCTTCCTTCTGTCATCTTCCAGTGGACAGTACACATCACTGGGGTACAGTCATTTTTGCTTTTGATTTTTCCTTTTCTATGGAAGGGTGAAAAAAACGGCAATTGATTCTCTCATAATCAAGTGTCAGTGGTGGAACGTTGCATAATGGTTTTGATATGCTTTTCTTGACCTGAGTTACATCTCTCTGGCTTCCTGATAGCAGCCTTACAGCTAGGATGTTTTATAAAAATTGAACTTGCGTCATCGTTCGGTTATGTTTTTGAATTAGAAAGGTTTTGAAGATGGCTCTCTGTGCAAGCATCTGAATTCCTCAGTACTTGTATAGCTCCCATTCTTTTTGACAATGTCTATGCATATGTCCTTAAGTCTCAAGTGTTCAGTCTTGAAACGGAATCATACGCTCTTTTTTTAGGTTAGTATTGTATACTCAATTAATAAAACAATTTCTGTTGAATCTTAAATGTCTTTTAGTAAGTCTTCCATCCATATAGTATATATGCTTCATCTTTAGTTGGGAACAATCTCCAGGTAAACGTAAATTTTAAAAGGTAATCTAATAGTAATCATCAACACATATTGTCAGAACTTCTGAAAACAAAACCAAGGGAATGTAGCAAACGGTATGCTGCTGGTTTTTTGCTTTAATGAGGTGTACTAACATGGGTCCATCAGGGTCAAAAAACAAATAACGCAAGAATAAAAAACCTTGTTTGAAAACTTAGTTACTAAAATAATTGAGCTGTCCCAAATTTTAAAAGGCTTTTAAATGAATGTTATGCATCATACTGTTGAGAAAAAGGGCAGAAAGTTCTTTGAAAATCTCTGCAGCTGATGTGAGTCCCTATCATCTCTAAATTAAGATTTTAACTTTGGCCTGTCTGTTACTTTGGCTTTTCAGTAAACAGCTGCTCTGTGTATCCAGAGTGCATGTCATGTCTGTACATGCATAATGAAAAGGGGGGGGGGGGGGGGGGGGGAAGAGAGGGGGAAAAA
>NW_008796078.1:2865661-2882399 GCF_000699145.1 Aptenodytes forsteri
GAAAAAATAAAAACACTTTATCACAGTAAGTTTTCAAGCTGTTTTCCTAAGTAGTGTTCTCACTTAGCAATTTGTTACCCCTAAGTGATGGAGAGGAACAGTGTCGTAATAGGCTTTTCCTCAGGTTTTGAGGAGCTCTTCCTTAAAAAACTGTCAAGTTGAAGCTAGTAACATCTGTGTAGTTGGTGAATTCCAGGAACGTTGCTGGGTCCCCGAGATAGATTGGTAAAGCAGGTGGGTGTGTTAGGCAGAGACTTTTGATAAGTCTGAGTAGAAGGCTTGGTTTGTTTTCAAAAATACTCAGCAGAAAGCATTTTCACCTTGAGAAGTCTCTTGTAACAGGACGTAGGTGTGCATGAATGCTCTGTGTGGAGTCCTCTCAAATATCAACTATGTTACTAAAGCACCAATCGCTTCCTACCTCTTCTGGATCCAGTGTAATAATTTTATCTTTTCACTCAATTCTTTCGGCTTCCCTATGACCCCTTCCTTTCCAGGTACAAAACTATAATTCCCTTAAACAAGTGAAACTTTTTTTTTTCCTAATGGACTGCTTAGTCATCTTTGCCAGCTTTCCTGTGTAGCCCAAAGAGCAGTTTTTAATGCTTCTCTCTTAAAAATAGAGATGCCAAAATGCCCTGTAAATTTTAAGAGCCAGAAAGTATGAAGAAACCATTTTTGCACACATTATTCTGCACTGTGTAATACGTATGTATGCTAGAGGCATATTGATTTATAACTACAGTTAGGAGTGGCAAGGGATTGAGGGGGTAACCAAAACCAAACGTTGTGTTGCTTATCTCCCATTTTGATTTTCAAAGTAGGTAATGGAATTAGCTGAAACGAAAATAGTAATTTTAGCTTTTTCTTTACAGGTTTGATCTTACTATTCTATCTGGTATTTTATGGCTTCCTAGCAGCGCTCTTCACATTCACGATGTGGGTTATGCTTCAGACACTGAGCAGTGATATACCAAAATATCGTGACCGGATTTCTAGTCCAGGTAACAGTGTATTTATGTTTTCATAAACCTCTGTCTGGTTTAACAGCTACGTTTCATTTTGTTTCAAGTATGAGCTGCCTATGGGAAACGGTGATTATTAAGCAATTTCTTACAGGTTTCAAAGGTAAAACTTGGTGTGAGGCAAGTTATATACATTTATAGCATAAATTCAGTCAGTAGCTTTTTGTGTGTTCATGCTAACTTCTGCTGTTTTTTCTCTAAGTTCTTTTCAGTTGAATTTGTCATGTGTGTAGACCGCAATTTTACCTGCACATCCACACAACATGCTGTTGTAGAAATGGGACTATCATTTAATCAAATTGCTTTAAAGATACTGTAAACCAGTTCTCTTGGGTCAGATGTAGGGCCGCCTGTGATTAGTATTTGATACTTTGAAGAAAGTACAGGAAGGCTCTACTGTGGGCGTGATCTGCTAAAGAGCGTGTAAGGACTATGATACGAAGGCATTTCCAGAGTTTTCGTTGTAGTATTAGATAGCTTTCAACCGACATGGAATCCACCCATGTGGATTCAAGGGGTTGTTGACCTATTATGTCATTATGTCGGGGATCCGCTGAAGAAGGATGGTCCTGTTTTATGATGAAGCTAAGTCCACGTAACATGTAGCTGCCACTAAAAGTGGTGTCTTGCTTCCTGGAACTACTGCTTCCTTTCTGTACATGCCCATCCAGTCCCACTGCTGGCTGGTTCAAGGAGCTGTATGTGACAGAAAAAAAAGCGTGCACAGATGAAAATGAATAATAAGGTGGTTGTCTTTTTATTATTTTCATTTTTTCCCTTTTAAAAATGAATAATAAGGTGGTTGTCTTTTTCTTTTTATTATTTTCATTTTTTCCCTTTTTTTACTTTTTAATTTTTTTTTTTAAAGATTGGTTTAAATGTGTCACAAAAATCTGTCATTATAGGCTCTATTTTGGTGTATCTCCATATTGGAAAAAAATCAAGGATTTTCACTCTGAAAGATTTAAAAGATGCTTCTGCATACTTTAACTACACCCAAGAGATTAGTGTTTTCTAGTTACTGTTTCTGGAGAATGTATAAGTATTTGATTTGCGTATGCAACTTAAATGATTGGGCCACCTAAAAATTTGATAAGACATCTCGAGTGTTATAGTAACTTTGCTTAGGGACCAAATTTATGTTTAAAACACAACAAAACTAAATGGCTATGCAATATTAATATTTTGGTGCAAGTTAGATGACATTATTTTTTTAAATACTTTTTCTTTTCTTTGAACTCCAAACTCTTAAAATTAACCAGCATCTTGCAGCTGCATCAACACTTAAGATGAAACAGTAACCTTTGTGTGAGCAAGTTGCAATTGGGCCAATGTGGTAAATGTCTCTGGATTCTGAACAGATTTGTTTTGATGTAGTGTTCAGGCCTTCTCTAACAAGTGTCCTCTTCTTATAAGGGATTCTTGAGGATTTGTGCTGTTTTTTCAAGCTAAGAGTGGGCTAAATGCTGGAAATAATAATAATAATAATAATAAAAAAAAAGAGACCTGCTTAGTTTCCAAAAAAAAAGAAGAAAGAAGGGGGAAGAGGGGAAAGGAAAAAAAAAAAGCAGGTGGCTTAGTTGACCATTTCTCCCCATTTCCTTTCTGGTAGTCAGAACCTTGGCAGTGGATGGAGCGGTGGGTAGCTGTGACTTAATACTGGACTGGAGTGACATTTTTTTCTCTTGTGCCTCTTGCAGTTCAGGGTATTAATTTTCCTTTGTTTTGAAATAAGTTATAAGGGATGTTTGTTTAAAAAAGTGTGTATGTCACAATTAGTTTTTAATTTAAGAATTCCTATAAGATCTCTGAATTAATTTTTTTTTATTAACAATATCTTTAATTACTCATACATAAAAGTTATAAAATTGCTTATTTCTGTTTTAATGTTTCTCTTTAACTCTGTCATTTTTCACTTGCAGTGAAACATGTCATGTTCCTGGCTGTAAAACTTTAAATTATATAAAAAATTCTACACACAAAACCTGGATGGCGTAGGTCAAAGGTTTTACTCTTGTGTTAAACATACTTGGAAATCTCACAGTTGATTTATATTATAATTGATATTTGACTTGCATTGTACACTGGGATATAATAGTATCAATCAAATCCAGATGATTTAAAAATCTTCTTTTAAAATCCCTCTTGGAATTGTAGGATAATGTAATCTCTGTTACAATCCTAGATGTGATCCTATGTTGAGGCTGCCAATTCTGTTCCTCTAGAAGAACCCAAGTCCTGCATCTCTCACAGTCTATGCATCAGTCCTTCAAATAGCTTTTTCTGCAAAATTTACACCATAGTCTCTAAGCAGACTGTGATCCACTGGAATTGGAGCAGTCCCTTCCTCTGAGGATGTTTTTGAAGTTCCCCTGAAGCAATAAATCTCTTCAAATTATTGTTTCATTCATTGGTGACTAGTTTAGTTACTTTGTCATATTCATTTTGAAAAACAGCATTTAAGTCCTTCATTTACAGTATAATTCTATAGATAATAACAATCTCTTCTCCCGCAAAAAACCCTTAGTGTGTAAAACTGCTTCAGCGATTTTTCAGCCCTGTTACTAATTACCTTGTATATTTTTTTGAATCCCAGTTCAGTGTGGAGGCCAGAAGATGACTGTAATGGTGCAAAGTAATTTGCAGTCAAAAATGGCATTAAATTATACCTGGGTTTTTTTAGAATCCAGAAGATGTTTGTCTACGATAAATTTCTCGTATATACCTTTATTATTTCCCAATTTAAAGTATTTGTAATAATTTCTGCCTTCGGATGAGAAGCTTGGTCATTTCTATAGGTGAATCCTTAATAGACCTGGTCTGCTTAATTGCACTTTCTGTATGCTTTCCAAAAGCTTACTGTGATTGATTAATGACAGTAATGTATTAAGAATCCAACATTAAGACGGCTTATCCAACTTTATCTTCCCACTATAGTCTTATCTTCTTAAATGTTTATTTTGTATAAAGAAGGCCTGATTTTGTTTTTTAATTTTGGGAGAAGAGTTTTGTTTTCTGCCTTAAATTTTATTCATTTATGAATCTAGTTTTAATTGGTTTTGCCAGAGGATAGGAAACTACATGGCATCCTAAGCTGATACAATTAGTTGCTGCTGTAGTTGTAACTTCTTCCCTTATGCCAAATTTGACATTGATCGAACCATTTTAATATTCTAACTTAGAAGAAAACTAATCTTACAAAAAATAGTGTTGGGTTTTTTTTTTTTCTTTTGTGGAACTGCAATGTCAGTTCTCAGCTATACTTGAAGAGACAGATGCATGGACATTCATCTGTTAATCACAACTGCAGGGTTTTTATCTGTTCTAATTATTTATATTAAATAAGAGTTACCTTCAGGTAGCGTGAATAAAGCAATCAATCATACACCCTTTTCTGAACAGATTTAATTTCTTTGCAATATCTGGTGGTGTAGTGCTATTTCATCTGCTACTGAAGCTGTGATGAATAATAGTAGCATTAGGTATCCGTGTTAGTGACAACTCCCGATGGTACAGGGCTGTAGGTATTAGCAGAGAGTGTGCCTTTTTCACCTGCTACAAAAAAATCCCTAAGATTTAACTCTGTACCTTTCTTTACCCACATCCTGGGAAGAAGGACAGTTCACCTCTATCAAGGGCCCAAACTCCATGTACAGTGTCTGCCTTTTTCATCCTTCAACGCAAAGCTGGACTTCAGCGTTTGGTAACCTGCATCCTTGTTTCTCCTGCTGGTCCTGGCTCCCTGGCCGTAGATTGCTCCCGTTCCAGTGCCCTCAGCCAGCAGCTGAATGAAGCCGGCCGCAGGCCCCCACTGCAGCAGGCGGGGGAACCCTGGCTAGGTGCTAGCAGCCTGGGAGGCAGCTCAAGAGCGTTTGTAGTTACCACAGCCTGACTAGGGCATACCCCTTCAAGTGACATGCGTGCGGTGGTTTGATAAAGTTTCTTGTATTCTCCATGACACAGATGACATCTAAGGGACATGGGACATGGGACATCTTAGGGACATGGTTTAGTGGGCATGCAGATGACATCTAAACTTTCTGTTTGAGGAGAAGGAGGAAAGGACTGACAACTAACTCGGCTTGTCTGTTTTGATTGGGAAATCTTTCAAGCCATCTTTATGCATTATAAAGTTTTAAAAAATACTTTGTTTCTCGTGGGTTTCTATGAGATTAATACAATCGTAGCTTCGCTCTATATTGCCTAAAGCTTTGAAGCATAGCTTTAACTGGAGGCTTTCTGGGTGTGGTTTTGGGTATTTTTTCAATTATTTTTTAAGTTTAATTTGCTGAATATGGAAAGTGGGAAGTGAATCAGTAAAATTCTTCGACTGACAGTGATTAAGTTGTTGATTTTGCTATTCCTAATCAGTTGGGTTTGGTTTGTGAATTGCAGTTCTACATTGGATTTAATTTAAGTATTAATTAATGTAACGTTGATTTTGATAACTGACTTCAAACACAAGCTACCTTCCAGTACCATGGAATGTAGGGGTAACCTTGATGTTTCTTTACAGATGGGTATTTTCCAATTTATGGATATGATTTTTGAGTAGGTTAGAGAGGTGTAGGGAAGAGAAGTTGTTTAGTTCTTTACTTGCACTTTCTCTTTTTAAGGACTTATGATTTCACCAAAGCCAGACACTGCATTGGAATTTTACTTTAACAAGAGTGATGCCCGCTCATATGCAGAATATGTTTCTACACTTAGAAAATTTCTTGAATGTAAGTAAGTTACTTACAACTGCCTAAGTAATTCAGGAGTCTTAAATGTTGAGTACATTAGTTTCCTTTTTTGCTTGTAGTTACCAATTGCTAATGAAAACTGATGCAAGTTCAGGCTTACTCTAGACATGTGTGTTATTAAAGTATATACTTTACAGAAAAAGGTAAGTATCAATACCTATATTGGACAGGGAGCCTGAGCATGAGGAATGCTGGAGTACATAACGGAGAATTTTGGGTCCTAGTCCAGTGTTTTGGGGACATGGTTGTTTAAATACTACAAGATGTAGAAATTACATATGCCAAAAGAATTCAGTGTAAAATTACATAGGTCATGTATTTGGAGCAAAGTTTATCAAGCCTTAACTGATCAGTCTTCATCTAAATGGCTTGGTAACTGAATGAGAATCCTTTAGTCTTAACAACTTGAGTGTTTGCTTGTATAAAAAATGAGGCACACAAAGATTAAATTAATTGCAATTTATTAATTTTCACCCTGATACACAGTATTTACGGGCAGAAATGTTAAAACATTGGATTTAGAACATGGAGAAAAGGTAACACAGGACAAGACTAAAGGATGGCAAAATCACTAGTTTAAGTCATACGTTACTTTATGTATGTGCCTGGATGTACACTTAATCTAGAAATACAGAAATTGATTTAAAATATTAGTAAGTTTAACCCCTCAAAAGTTGTAAGTCAGAATTGAGGAGGTGCTGTAAAATCTCACCTGTGTGCATGAGTTGCTTTGTTAGCCACACAAGCTATACTTGAATCTATCTGGATTCGTAGTTTTGGTGCCTACTAAAAGCTTCTGTGAGTAGGCTTTTCTTTCAGTGCTGTGCCAAGGGTTCCTGGGAGGAATGCTACATTTCATGATTACCTGCCTCTCCTGCAGTTCAGTGGGTTTTGGACTTCCGCGTTGAGGATGAACTTACCCTTTTTCCATTTTCCTTTGTTTATGCTTAGCTGGGGGAGGGGAACAAAACCACAAAACGTTTGTGACAATGTGATCTGTGTACTTGTGAAACACAAGAGAGTGAGAAACAACTTAGGATGGTAGTATAACATCAGTTATATTATCTGATGTAAACGTACAGGCAATTTAATATTAGTCATTGAAATACTTGAAGTTTTCCTGTGTTTTTATAAAAGAAACAGGTGCAAAGGGAAAACTGGTTTTGTTTCCGGGTAAAAACGGGATTGTTTATATTTTAATATATTATTGGTTTAGAATACATAATTAGCTTAGAATTAGTTTATTTACAGAAATTAATAAAGTGATTATTGATATGATTCGCAAAGCAGGACAGCATTATTTCTTTTGTAATACTCTTTTTGTTCTTTCATTCAAGTACAGTGCCACTTCTTCATAGGCTTTGAAAAAGTGTTTATTAAGATTGGATGTAAGAGACATAGGGCTCTGAAAATAGTCCTTTGAGAAAACTCCTAGAAAGTAACAACTATAAATTAGATGTTTATATAGGCTTCTGCAGTTTTTGGCTATTTGTGTGCTTTATACCATTGATTTATGTGCTATTTCTGTTTCATAGCATATGATGATTCAAAGCAATCCCAAAACATAAACTGTACACGAGGAAGGATTTTTGATCAGAATGATGTTGCTGTTAAAAAGGCATGTCGATTTAACCTCTCTGAGCTTGGACAATGCTCTGGAAAGGAAGACACCACCTTTGGCTATTCTAAAGGAACTCCCTGTGTGCTTGTGAAAATGAACAGAGTAAGTACCTGCTTATTTTTTAATTCTTAGTATAAGTGCTCCCAACTACCACTGTGTGAAAAATGACTGTAGAAAAGGACTGAAATACATGTTCAGTTTTCTTCTCAAGACATTTGCATTTCTGGAATAGTATAATTTACTGAAATGTTTAGCAATTCATGTGTTTCAGAGAGTGAAATGAAGTGAGCTTTTTGAGCTTTCTAATACTTACGAGTATTGGCTTTGATTACTTGCATCAAGATATCTGAAAACCCTGTTTTAAGGAGTACAGTGGTCTTTGTTTTTGCTTACTGTTCTATGTAACAGAGTCTAAAATGCTATGCAGGTAAAGTGTGTTTTACTTCATGTCTGCATTCTAGAAATGTAATTAGAATGTCATGCATTCTGTAACTCCTAAACTATTTAAGGTGATGAAAACTTTACTGAGTGAATAAGTATTTGACTTTTTGGTGATGTTATACATTACTTGAACTGCTAACTGGTTTGAGCCATTAATGTTACATGCTGAATGTAAAATAAGAAAATAGTCCTTTCTGTGGCCACTGTAATTATTTGAGCTTTAACTTAACAATGCTTTAAATCTTAGTCCTAGTCTAAAATTGTGCTTCATATGAAAATGACACTAGATAGATTTGCTCCCTGTATGAACTCTGTCATATTAAGTGGGGGAGAAGTTCAAATTCATTCTGTAAAACTGGAAAGGGGAAGAAAGCCTATAAATTTTTTTAACTTTCTCATCTTTAGATAATTGGATTAAAGCCTGAAGGGGAACCACGTATATACTGTACATCTAAGGTCAGTTCTGAATGTAAGAAATAACTGCGTAGTTAATTTTCCTTGTGATTAGGATGAAGTAATATACTGTTTCAGAACACTTAATTTCACTCTGTTCCTTTCTTGTTAGACTTTGTACTTCTTTTTTCTTGTTTTCATCTTACTGTATGTCTGGTTTGGTTTTAGTGTATTTAATTTCTTCAGTGTACTTATAAAAATCCTTTTTTTGTTGTTGTTGTTCTTTCATCTTTAGATGTATTTGAGCTACCTGACTTGGTTTAGAGTTGAGGAAAATGCATACATGTAATTTGTGGTCATATTTACTTATTTATTGTGAGTTGTGTTTTCTTTTCCCATTTCATAACCTCTATTTTTATTTTTTCTCCATGCTGCAAGTGCACCTTAGACAATTTTATAAATGATGGGTAAGACACGGTGTGGAAACTAATGTTACTGTTCAAGAAAAAAGTTGCCTTCAAATCAAGTATAAACTACTTATAATAATGGCTAATCTTTGCATATTTGTGTACCAATGGATTTACCCAGAATGTTTTATAACAACTGTAGTAATTACTTTGATTTCTGCGTATTTTTCCTAGACTGCTTGGGGAGCAGTGAAAGCCTTGGTAAGTTAGCAGCTTGAGCAAGGGATGGAGTCGTGGCTTTTAGCTTGAGGTGACCGATAAAAATGTAGGCTAGGAAATTTTAGCATTTAATGAGACAAATACTGTAAGTGTTCCTGCCTTCATCCTAGGTACCTGTGGTAGGCATAAATTTTAATACTTCATTTTTGTGGAGTCTTTGAAAAAAGTTTTGATGTCCCCATGACAGCCTGTTGCAAGTAAAGGTGATTCCTTCTCTTATTTGAGACTGATTTCTTTGTGTCCATTCTTAAAAAATGTTGTTCTGTTGGAGGAATTATTTGTTTCTTTAGAATAAAGCAATTAAGTTTCTTCTACTTTTACTAGTACTTTTTCTTCTTTGACTTCTCTAGTTTATCATTTTTCGTAATGTGTTATCCCAAACCGGACAGAAGTTTGCCTCTAGCTGAGGTATTCTTCATGACAGAATTTTTCCCTCTGTCATCACATTGGAAGTAATAATGCGTCTCGAGGTGAATTTGCCGTTTGTAATGCATTGACTCTTTATTTTAATCGTTTTACTACTTAGATCTTTCTTTTGGTTATTTCCCAGTCTGTATTTGTATATGCGATTTCTTGAAGTTCAGAGCTTTGAATTTCATGTTGCTATTTTTGCCCCCCCTCCCCCGTAATTTTTCATGATCATTTTAATGGGATTGAATTCTCTGAAGTGTTTTGAACTACTTAGGGCTTGGTGCCATCAATGAATGAACTTTCTTTTACATCGCACAAGTCCTTACTGGAAACACTGAATAGGGTCCAGGACAGTCATCTTCATTTCCACCTGAAGTGCCTCCTGAGGTGTTGAGAACTAATGTTCAAGTGATTTATAAAATATTGATGGTAATCCTATTTTATGATGATCGTATTTCTTCAGCTTTCTTATATGGATGCTCTATGAGACAGTGGTAAAAGCTATACTAAGTGAATCATAGACGATGCTTTTTCCTCTCCTCTTAGCTGATTTCACTAGCCAAAGAATAAGTTTGATAACAACTTGTTTGATCGTGGTAGTGCTTTTTGCCTTTTTTTTTTTTTTTTTACCCTTTGAGATATTAACATAAAATACAATTTATCTGTAACGGTATGTATTTCCTTGCATCCTCTTTCTTTAAGTACGAAGTACTGCTTTTTACCATATCCAGTTAGAATTTCTCTGATCTACACAAGTGTGGTGTTTTTAAATTTTAAGATTATTAATCTTATTAGTTCTTTAGTGACTTCCAGGGAAAATATTTGTCAGGCTTTGCCACTTTGAATACATCTCTTTCATCTTAAATTAGCCTATTCTTGCCCTAGCTCATCATGATTAACCTGCTTACGAAAGCTTACTGGTTACGATTCATCCTTCTCTGTAGACAGCAAAGTGGAGAAGCAGCATCAACAACTTTCATTTTCGCGTTTTGTCTATGCTTCATTTCTACAGAAATTCTCCTTCTTTCTGTTATGCCCCTTGCTTATTGAAACTCTTACTTTAAACTTAAAGGATTACTGTTTCTGTTCTTTACATCAGCTTATGAGGCCTTGTTTCCAATTCCGTTTTTATTTCTTTGACTCTTTAGGATATGAGTGCTGTGTAATGGTCTCTTCTGTAGTGGATAAGGTGGATGCTCACCTGGAAATAATATCTTGTGGCTCTTCTGGGTCTTGTTGATGCAAGGATGTGAATTGTGACCCTCTTGCGTGCACACTGGCAAGGTGGAGAAGGATAGCCAATAGGCTTTTGTGCATTTTGCAGACGAATTTATAATTGGATTGCGTCTGCCACTGTATTTGAATGTTCCCTAAATACTGGCTCATAACAGAAGTTGAAGTGTAGCGGTCGTTTGTACTTCTCTATTGCTTCTCTTATTCAGGGTGTTTACCTAGTCTCTTAAGTAACTGATGTGTTCTGTTGCGGTGTTTTGGGGTTTTTGGTTTTTTCCTTCTGTGTTGCTGTCAGCAAACGTGGATTAAAAGCGTTCAGGGTGTACTGCAAAGTTTAATCCGGGTGACACGCATTTCTGAAAATAAACCCCGAGCTGGTATTAGCTTCATAGAATATATGAGCATATTTGTGCAGGTCATAGCACAAATGCAACTTACTAGTAATTTTAAATTTTACATCAGAAGCCTTTAACATCTGAGTGACAAAGATGGATTTGCTTAAAAGGTGATTTAATTGAGCAGAGTGGAAATCCTACTATCATGTTCTCTTTCTTTTTAGCCTGTAGGTTTGCTGTTTACCAATTTTTCTTTCCCCTTTGGCTATGTTTTTAAATATTTCTTGTTCTTTATAGTTAGTTTTACATATATTGAGAGCAATTTGGAGAAGTGTCTGCCTGGACTTCACACAATCTGACTTTTAAATGGAAAAAATTTTTTTTTTTTTTTTTAATTCAGAGGACAAGTCCCTCAAATACAAAATAAAGTTAATTGCTTCTGTCTGCGCATCCTGCCAGTCTGCCACCTGAAACGTCATTTAAGTTTCTCATTTTGAAATTCATGTTCCTCAAGCATTCTCCTGTGAGGCGATTCTTCTTTCTTCTCCCTGTACTCCTCCTATGGGATTTTTTTTAAATAGAAAAATTTTAGATAGATCTGTAATTGCAAAGTCAGCACACTTGATAGTTGGGGATGCTCCCCCCTTTGTCCCCACATAGTGGTAGCTGTCATCACTGTAATTTCTGTAGATTAGGGAAGTGGGTGTTTGCAGTGTCAGACACTAATTACAGCTGGTTCTTCCTCCTGCATCCTGGAGGAACTGACCTGCTGTAGTCTTGAGGATCTCCACAAAGAGAAACAAGCCAAAAAAGGATTGTGTTTCCAAGAAGTTTGAAGATCAGCATTTTAGGTCTTTAGTTTTGGGCTGGAGGTCGGCAATTTCATGTGCGCTGGAACATCTTGCAGCAGTATTCTTTGAGGTAGAAACTACCTTTACTGAAAACCGGTAGATTTGATGCATGATATATTTTTTTTTTAACTACAGAAAAGAAAAATAGCCTTAATTCCAAAATACATATATAATTTCTGCTGCGACCATCTTGACTTTGTATTAGGTATCACTTTCTAGTTTACAAGAATGAAGAATGGCTCTATGAATGACACTACATGCCTTGCTATTGTCAACATGCTCAGCATCTGAGTTACCTTGCTTTTTGTGACAGAAATCTTAGATGTTTTACAGTTTCTACTAATGGATGCTGCTCTTTATCTTGTGCAATGATACCGTTTCTCCTTCTCAAATGATTACAGACCAGTCTTGCCCAAGTTCTTTCCTTGGGTCTTTGTACATTATTTTAACATCTGCAAAATTATTCGTTCTAAGACACAGTCTTAATAAAAACCCAGTAAGTGAGGTGGAAGTCTGTCTGTCCAGCTAAGTGATCTGATTTTTAGATTTGCTGACTGCCTGCAACTCTTTGTGGAAATTGTAAATGGTAAGCAGAAAAAGTGACACTCACTGATGGACTGATTCTTGAAGCTCTTCAGCAAATGCAGCTTATTTAGGTGTTGTTTTTTTTTTTAATTGTGTAGGGATATTAATGAGGATTAATTAATTATTAAAGAAAATCCAAAACCCCACAGCAGTTGCATGTCCCAGAACCTGCTATTGCATTGATAGCTTGATGCGTATATATTTATGACTGCATGCATGCCTTGTGTTTAGCTGCTCCAGAAAGCTCTACTCCTATTTATCTTTCTTTTGTTATTCTGTATTCTGATTTTTTTAACTGTTATTTCAGAAATATATTTGACAAATTAGTGTTTTCAGCTGCATGAGCTTTAAATAAAATAAAGAATAATGGTGAAAAGCAACACATTTCTACTTAGTAATTAAATTTGCTAGCTCAAGGTCCAAAATACTTAATAAACATATATTGAAGAACTGCAATAATTCAGACTGCAAAGGAACAAGAATGTGGCCATATCCTAAACAACATATTGTATGTTCTTTTGAGGAGGCAAGGAGAAGGTATTCTTGAGCTGTGGTTTATTGTTTACTATTTTTTTGATCTTTGTGTTCCTCTTTTGCTTAGTTCTATTACTGCAGTTGTCTTCTGAACTTTGTAGTGTATCTTTTTAAAATGGCAGCTGTTGTATATGGTAGTATAGAAAAAACAATGAAAGTTACCAATGCACTTTGAGCTTGTGAATTACACTGAACAAGCAGAGATGTTCTGAAGATACATGTAGCATTTTGAGGGGGTTGTTTTAGTGGCATTTCCTTTTATCATGGTAGTATGTTTACTGTATTATAGAAAGTCACGTTAGATGTGGGCATTTCCTAGTGGTTTGAACTTGCGGTAGTTTGATATCCTGCCAGGGTACACAATCCTGAGGAATATTGTATATAGGGAGATGTGTCTGTGTATCACTATACTGACAGCCTGTGTCTGGGACAGCTCAGTCATATGTATGCATTTTATATATCTTACAGATTGGGCAACTCCTTAGTCAGAAATCAGGCAGCAACTTTGTAGCTAGCTGCTTCTTATTACAAGATTTGGGATTATAGGGGAAAGTCTAGCAATAAGGCATGCATATGTATATTGTTCCTCTAAGGTGGTGATGACACACAGAAACTCTAGTAACATCACCATTTTAAACTTGGGTTTCCTTTTAGATATCCTGTATTCCAAGGCTAGCTGAACAAATGTTAGGAATAGTACACCATTGCAGGGAGGGGACTATTGTTCTTTGTGAAGGGTTGTATTGTTCCAAATTTGAGAGGCTTAAAGACCTGGCTTTGAACAGAAATTCATCTTTAACTTAAATATGGATATGCTGTTGCTTCACCAAAATACACAGGCTTGCTTGTGGATACTTGGGATTTTAGCTTACATATGGGTTTTTTTGGTGGTTGTTAAATTAGTCATTGCAATGAATATCCTTTTCCCCCCCTCCCCTTTTCTTTGACTCGTAACATTTTCTTATCTTCAACCTGTCTTGACTTGATTACTAATTTAAATACTACTGTTAATAATCCTTACTGTAGCAGATGTGTGCAGCATGTAACTGTTTACCAAAAATAAATCTATTTTGGAAGTTACTCTAAGAGTTTGTAGCTCAGTTGCCTTTTTTTAGGGATCTTGCACTTTATCATTGGGCTATAATTCTAATTTTGTATTCATTTTTATGCAAGCAGATGTTAACTTTTAATTGTGTTGCTGTCTCCAATCACAGGAAGAAGGCATGGTTGAGATAAATTATTTTCCTCCTGAAGGCTTGATTGACTTAATGTACTTTCCATACTATGGGAAAAGCTTGCATGTAAGTATGCCTTAATGATGGTCTTCGTTTTGTAAATGTTTTGTTTCTGTTTACATTTACAATGACTAATATCAGATTGATTCTGAAGTTTGAACTTTATAATGAGGTACTCGGAATACTACATATGCAGGAATTTCACAGTGCTTGATGAGATTAGAGATACGTTTTAGCAGACATAAGGAAATAAACCGGGCATTGTCCTAATGAAGAAGAGGCTGTATACCAGCAGTATTATGGGCATCTGCTGCTTTTTGGTCACTGATATCTTTTGGCATCTTTTTGAATGCAGGGAAAGGCAGGAAAAGTAAACTGGTTCTTTGGATTACAATGCAGTTTCTAATATATAGGATATTAAGTTTATAATTCATTATGGTATTGTTGATTATATTCCTTTGTGGCTCTGTGGTCATGTTTTCTATTTGCTCTGTTTTATGAAGAAGGACTTAAAGGTAGCAGATACTTTTTTTTGTTTTGTAAAAAGATTTTTTTTTTCATTTTCTTATCTTTGTTTTTCTTTGCTTGCTCCACCTATCCTCATTGTATTTTGACATAAATTTTATTTATCTAATTGAAGAACACTTAAGTTTTAAAAAACCCCAAAGCTCACTACTTTATGGACACAAAATACATAGAGTTAAATCTCCAATTTCTTTTCAAAATGAAATTTAGTTGTTTTTTTCTTCTCTTGCATCAACTTGTGATAGTTACAGATAGTTAATACAGAAAATCTGTACCTTCTATCAAATATAAAATTATATTGCCTCTTATTGAGTTATTTAGTCTAATAAACATCTTCACTGTTCACCATTGAAGATAGAAGTACTTTTTAAACATAAGTCTGTTAGAGCCATAGTATACCACAGTGGTTGGTTGTAATTTCCCGAAGTGATTTTTGTACTAAATTATTCCTTTAGCAGTTATTTTTGCAGTGTACTCTATACTTACTTGCAGCAGTTCACATAACCTTTTTTCATCCTCACATGGCTTTTACTAATGAGGAAGGAGTTTGTTTTTCTTCAACATTTGCTTTCATGTTACTTCTGGGTAGTTTTGTGTTTTACATTTTGTTGTCAGACTTTCTGAATTGGTAAACCATCCGTTTTCTTAGACATAGAAGATTAGAGAAAGACTGTCAACCTGTGCTTCCAACAGGCAGAGTCAGTGTGTACTGTATCCCCTTCTTGAAATGAAAGAATAGGGAAAGAGAGCACTGCTTCCCTAAGAAACGCAAAATACAGCATCAGTAGACCACGAGATGTCAGGAGGTAGTTTGTACCAAAGACGGGATAAAGAACTTTCCTGACAAAATTCCTGTCTTGCTGCTATACTGATGGAAAGATTGTGAAAGGAGGATAATGAAGTCAGGCAAAACTCAATGCTATTCTTTGCTTACTTAGGTGATTAAGAAAAAGTTTTACTTTTTTTTTTTTAAGTTTTTGGTTCAATGTCCTTTCATGTTCACTTTGTCATGTGGGATAGGGGCTGTGGTTTGGGGGATTCTTGCTTATGTGAAGCTCAATTCTCATAACGTTAGTATATTGTGAAAAAGAAGAGGCAGTAAGAAGAGTTGTGAGAGACTGAGGTATTTGACTAGGTCTCAAGAGACTGGATTGATTTCTTGGCTATACAGCAGAATTTTTATATTATATCAGTGTGGAATTGTTGAATTACTTTATTCTGTAAAGGAGTTAAGAGGACTCAACTAGTCTTGCCGCTCTTGTGCTAAGGTAGGAGCCAGAAAAGTACTAATATCTACAGTTTCGTGGTCCAGAATGGTTATTTGCCTTTTGCTGCTCAGCACAATGAGCCCAGCTCCCTGACCTTAGGAATTGTTACCGTTTTTAGATAATCTGTTGTGCTTAATGAGGATGCTGATTCTCTTCCCCCCTCCCCCCAATTTTATATTGAGTAAAAGTCCGTTCTGGTATCATCTGTCTTCAAAACATCATAGAAATTTGTGTACATATTTGAAAAATCTTGGCGATGAGAGGACTTCTCTGAGGAAACACAGGAATTTTATTTCTGATGTTTAGAAAACTCAGTACCTCAAATGTGGTATCACCCTTACAACCGGAGAGTTTTGAGGGTGCCTTGCCTAGCTGCATTTCCCCCTCCCAGTTTGAAGTTTATAGGAGCACAGGAAAATTTCTGATCTAGTAAAATCACTATCCAAGGAAAGTAGTTATTTCAATCTACTTCTTACTAGTACTTCACATAAAAGATTTTAGCACGTCAGCTTCCATGCCATCATTCTTTGTAAATGAGACTTTAAGTATTCTGTAGTGCTTTCTTTGGTAGAGAAGTAGAGAAGATAGCCTAAAAATAACAGAAATATATTAAGGAGTCTCTTAAGTTAACGAGGAAAAAAAAAAAGTAACCCAAAATTTTGTTCGATTAAAATTTAAGGCTTATACTTGTATAATACTGTAGTGTCATATTTAGTCCACTGGCTTATACGAATTTTTACCAAGAAAATAAACAATTTTGCTTAATCAGCAGTCAGCAGTATTGACCTAAAAACTATAAATAAATTATGGAAATACTTTATGAACATTGGGTGGAATGCTGCTTTAACAG
>NW_008796078.1:2882426-2895088 GCF_000699145.1 Aptenodytes forsteri
AATAGGATTGGGTTGACAAAAAAAAAAATCAGTTCTGCATTCATTCTTAAATTTTAATTTTTATTATAGGGAATGGAGTCAAGAATTGTAATTGTTCCACCAAATATGATTGACCAGGATACTGTCAGAATGTTCAAGGAAAGGTTTCTGTGTAAAGCTATCAAACAGATAGCACATTTTAGAATGGATTGTTGCTGAACAAGTAAATGGGATAGGGTGGAAGGGAAGCTAGTTTACTAGTATTTGTTGAATCATTCTTTTGACAAAAAACACTTAAAACTGTGCTAGAAAAGTTATGTTCTATAGCAGATCAAAAAAATGAAAAAACAAAACAGGAGACAATGGAATGGATAGGAAGGAAGACTATCATTTCAGAGGCTGTTGCAAGTAGAGGTTTCTAGAAAAATTGGGCTCGATGTAATAGAAAGGGGTAAAGTCATATGCTTCTTGAAGATACTGTGACAAATTCTGTTGAATGCATTAGTTAAGAAATAGTATGAAGAATGTTTACCTGACTGTCTAACTTGGAAAAAAAAAGTCTCACCTGAGTCAGATTGGGCTTTGAAAGGTTGGGTTCTTAATTATTTTTTTTCTTAACTGTTCTGATGGATTAAATGTTAATTTAAATGCTAACTTACTCTGGTATCTCAAATATTTTCCCCATCTTTCTGTTTACTAGGCTCACTATTTACAGCCTCTAGTGGCTGTTCAACTAGCAGTTAACTCCAGCAGTACCAAAGAAGAAATAGCAATTGAGTGTAAGATCCTGGGCTCACCTAATTTAAAAAATGAAGATGATCGTGACAAGTTTCTGGGACGAATTGCCTTCAAAGTTCAGATGACTGAATAGCAGGAGTAAAAAATTCTCCACAAAGTAAACATTGTGTTGTCTGTTTTGTATCAGCTGGACATGCCATTCTAGGATATGAGACCACCTTGGAGAATGTTAAGGTGGTTTATGGCGTTCAGGGTAGCATAATAATATGCTTCCAAATCGTATGTTTAAAAACCCCTCAAAATAAATGCCTATCCTGCTTCTGCCTGCCCCATTGGAACAGTGTACAGACTATAGTTATGTCATAGGGACCTGTAAATAGCTGTTATCAAACACATAATAATGGTGACCTTTGTCCTGTTCTAAAATGTGGTTTTATCCCCCAAGTGAGTGTCTCAAGCTTAATGTGCTGTGCTATGTAAATATTGTATTGATTTAACACTGGTTTAACTGTCATATCTCAATGCTGACACAGTTATAGGGATAAATAATAAATGGTACCTGATTGACATAGTGATTTTTTTGTAAGAGTAAACACCTCCAATGGAAATTGTGTGTATGGGAGTGGGTGGGTGGATGGCTGGCTGTGTGGAGATGCCTTAAATTGTAGACTGGGTGGCGTGGGAGAATTGAAATGGCATTTAAGAGTTGGTATGGATTTCTGAAAGTAAGTGCTCAACTAGTACTTTCTTGTGCTTGTCACTGTGCAAGTATTGTGTACATGTAATACTTGGTATAGAGTTTGGTATTCTAGCTGAGGAATTGAATCTTTCTTCGTGTTGTTAATTGCTTGCGATATGTGGAGCACAAATAAAATCTATACAATATTTTAAAACTTTTTAGTTCAGAAATATCAATATACAAGAATTTAAATTGTTTAGGGTCCTGGTAACAGTTGTACAACAGAGCTGCTTGAAAGAAACGGCCTCGCTATTGTGGGAATAGGCTTTCATTTTCCAATTAAAAAATCTCCTGAAGAACTTCTGTTTAAAAAAAAAAAAAAAAGGATTGTTTTTTTTAAACATTCCTGTTTAATTTATATACTCTGTTTCGTTGCATCATTTTAACATGCTTCATGTCTTCGTCTGCTCTTTCATCTTGGATTTTCTGTGTATTTCCTCATCATCCATTTAGAAAATTGGTGTCATCAGCTGCTTTATAGAAATATCCTATTGACTTGGAGTGGATTACTTGCAGTTTAACTTAAATATTTTTATTAATTCAGTTGCTAAAATGACTACAAATAGACTGGTTTATTTGAGACTGCACCTCACATTAAACCAAGCTGACCCATTATATTGGGTTATGACTTCTGCAGTCATGCTGACATGGGATTTATGTTACTCTTCCCCGGGGTTTGTGTGTGTTTGTTTTGGTCTTGGGTTTTTTTAGCACATGGTCCACATTCTAATGTCTTCTCAATATTAAAGACCACAGCAAATCCGTGTTTGTGTAAATACCTGTATGTTCTGCTAGTTAGGCCTAAATTTGTTACTTAACATGCTTTTATGCCTAATTCTTATAGTGGCTTTTAATATTTTATTTAAACAAATTAAATGAACGATTACTAAAATTCAAGATCCAGTCTTAATGCCCTGCTTTGAAAATGTTTGAGGCCAGTCTAAGCCACATTAGTGCAAAACTTAATTTTTAACACCTGTGCAAGCTTACACTGGTGCACAGTCGGAGGAAGCTGCTCTTAATGGGACTTGAACAGTGTATTGAACCTCATTAAAAATAGATTTATACTGCTCTGATACCATTCAGCATGCTTTTTTGTTGTCTACAAAAGAAAAATTGTTGTTCCTTACAGTATGCAATGGGTACTTTTGTAATAATAGCATGCATTAATACTGAATAAGAATGTTCTTTCAAAATACTCCATTACTAATGTTTTAAATCATGCACTTTTAGAGCTGGGATACCTGGGTTCTTGAAGATATGACTAATTGCTTCTCTGTATATTAATACTGCCTGAAAGTATTTTAATAGTCCTGAGGGAACTTAAAGTGTAGATGTTGCATCTGAAAATGAAAAGGACTAGCTTCATGTAAAAAAAATTTTCACATTCATGTTCACTTAGGAATGCTAAGAAATTCTGGAGAAACACTCAGTTTTCAAATGAGCTGATTTTTGCAACAATTTCTCTTTCGACTTATCTATATAGACAAAAGCATGAAATGGCAACTCTTCACCAGCACTTTTCAGACAGGTAGAACTCAATAAACTCCTGTTCTCCCTAGATTTTGTAGAAGTGTTTTTTTTAATTTAACCTCATAAGGATTATCAATTGGGGGGAGGGGAGGGGGATGAAAAACCTTTTGAAAGGGTTCAGCTATCAAAATTAGCATGTAAAATGTATGTAGGTAATGAGTCTAGTGTTAAACTATTTAATTAAAACTGAACTATTCCCTCATTTTTATTTCTGTGTCTTAAGAATTTGAGTAAGTAAATGATCTAGCAGTTATTTATAAATAGGTGTATTGACTGTTAGGACATGATAAAATTACTAATTTTCTTCATGTGAAATTTACAGTAAAGGTTCCTTGGACTTAAGTTTAAGTTATGATTAAAGATTTAAATTTACTAACTTGCTACCAGAAACCTGGAATGTTTAACTCTTGTACTGGTAAATACTTACTTGTCTTATTATTGGGTAACTTTTAGTGCCTTCGAGTCTGGAACAAGGACTTTTAAACATCGTGAAACTGCCAGTTGTTGCAGGTGCCGTTTCATACCACCATGAAAACCTACGTATGTCCAGTTCAGTTGAGGTACCTTCTTCTCTTTGCCGTGCCCGGCTCCCGCTCCCCCTGCCACCCCACACATGAACACGTACACGCAGGGTTAAAGGGGAAGCTGAAGAGAAGATTGTTGAGAGACAAAATTAGCTGAAGGTCTTATTACACTGATCATGCAGTAGATAAGACGATGCCTTGAGGACAAATGACATTTAGCACTGACTGGCAATTACTTCCTGCTGGGGATGCTGCTGCTTCTGGGTCACCAGTAACGAAAACAAAGACACCCTCTCCTTTTGTACCAAAACGTTTCCTTTTGTACCGAAATGTCGTCTTTAGTAGTGCCCAAGCAGTAGAGCGGAAAATCTGGATGCAAATGTAGCGTAGAGGGAAGAGTTGTAGACTAAAGGAGTTGTGAATCTGCATAGAGACAAAGACAAGAGCTGGGGGGGTGTTGGGTTTTGGTTTTTTAATCCCCTGCACCCTGCCTCTCTCTCAGTAGGAGATTTGGAAAGGAAAAATACGTTTCTCTGCACCAAGCCCCGCTGACTGATTTCCTACAATGTTTTAGATGCAACGTTCTCGGGAACCTGGCACTGAACCTGGATTTTCCCTATTTCAGGATTTTTTCTACCTCTCTGTGAAGCTTATTCATCATAACTTTTGGATGATATGAGGCAGGTAGATCTTGAAGCTGAACACGAAGTTTTGCACGCTTAAACATTCAGAGAGTACACTTTGGTCTTCCTACAAAATGAGATGGGTTTCCTGTGATGAAGAAAAATGTCTTAATTGTATAATTTAAAGCTGAACTGAAAAACACTAGATTTAGATACTAAGAGTATGTGGGCAGTTCTGAGTATGGATTTCCAAACCTCAGAATGCTCAAAGCTTCCATCAAATAAAAAATGTTTATTTTTTTGCAATTATTCAGAGCTTTGACTTCCCTGCTAGTGAAACGTTCATCTTCTTTCTAGGTAGGCACTTTGTTAAAACACATCAGCATTGGTGCTAAATTTACTGTCAAATCACTGAAGCCTTTTAATGAATAAATATGTTTGTAGTCAGTATACCTGAATACTAGTACTTTTATAGAAGAAATCATTCCATTAATACCATCTACCATGAAAAATAATTAATTTAGGTGACTTTTTTGGCATTGTATTAACAGAATATTCAAGGCACAAATGTGTTCAGAAACAATTGTCCAGTTTTGCCCATAGGTCAGATGAGAGTAGGAGAAACTGCACCTACAGCAGGCAGAACTCTGGTCTCCCTTTGCTACAAGCTGTTGCAAACGTGGAAATGGTCTGAGGCCACTGTGCTTTCTACCCGTGCTGTACGGTGGGGGAATATGATTATTTTATTTAGTTCAGCCCACCCTCTACAGCAGTACTGAGTTGTTTTTCTGGTTTGGTATTTATTTTTTTCCTTTAGGTAAGAATAAAGAATACATGTGGGGTTTCCTTCCAGTTTACTTTTGAAGAATATCCCTTCTGTATTGGAAGCTTTACTTGTATTAGTTATGCTGGGGGGAAAAAACAGTTGAAGTAACTTTTAACCTCAGCTGTTTCACATCATGAATCTTTGTCCTGATGCTTCTTTGGTTACAGGTGTTGGGCTGCGCACCAAGAATGTGACTCCTCTTTTACCTGAGAAGTTACCTGACTGAAGTCAGTGTCGCTGTAGACAAAGATTCCATCATAGAGGCTTGATTTTACGGTCGCGTTAGTTGCCCTTCAATTTAAATACATAGAGTAACTGTCATTGTCATGTTAGAAACAGCATTTTAATACAAAAGGTCAGAGTGAGTTCCTCTATAGGATGCTTTCTACGGTTTTTCTTCCTTTCTAAATGGGAGGGAACAAAATCAGAGAAAAGCTAAGCTGAAAATTCACGTTATTGCAGTTTGAAGTCTGTTAATTTGGTGACTGTGATCCTTAATGTAAAATCAGTGCAACATGAGGGTTATTAGACGCTTGCATGTCACTGTGTCGTTTATTTGGATCAAATAGCTCTTATAATTCATGAGTAAAAGTAAGACTTTTTTTGTCTCTTTAAATCTCAGGCAAGCACCTAAAGAAGCCAATAAAGGAAATTTCAAAGTTATGTTCACTAGCATGTACTTAAATCTTTTTATGTGATGCAACTCTGAACAGTGAGTATTGCATGTAGCTGTGGAAGCAGTGCCTCATTTTGATTTTGCATTACCTGAAGGGAATAATTCATGACTAAAAGTAAGACTTTTTTTGTCTCTTTAAATCTCAGGCAAGCACCTAAAGAAGCCAATAAAGGAAATTTCAAAGTTATGTTCACTAGCATGTACTTAAATCTTTTTATGTGATGCAACTCTGAACAGTGAGTATTGCATGTAGCTGTGGAAGCAGTGCCTCATTTTGATTTTGCATTACCTGAAGGGAATTGCTAAGAGTTTAATCTGGATTTGGCAACAATTCCTTCAGAGGGCTGATAGGTATCAATGTGTTTGAAACAAAAAATGTAATCCCGTATTTTATTTTAGAAGGTATACTTAGCTGTGCATATTATGTGTTACAGAGGATTATAATCTTTTGAATTTGCTTTACAGTTGTATGGAATAAAAATGTGTCCTTCCAGTACCCAAATATTTTGTGACTTGTGGGCATATTAATGCTATTCCTATTTTTCTGACGCAAGAGAGCCCCTACAGTGATAACTCCTCCAGGGTTTATTGTCCCTAACAAGGTCTCTCTTAAACCTGCTGTGGCTGTAGAATCTAACTTCAGAACCTGCCACTTCACTCCTAATTACAAATGCGACTGATGCACTTACTTAACGCTTTAAATATTTTAATGGCTATTACTTAGTACCAAGTTGTCTGAACATTTTAAGTGTTCTTTTGAATGAGAAAAAGCATAATGCATCAGAGCTTGGGTGAGTTTTAGCGTAAGGAATGGTATTTGCTTAACTCCTGACTTCTTTTTGCTCCTTTTGCCTTTTAAGTTTAGGGAGAGGTTAGCATAGAATTAGCACAGCATCTGTAATTCTGAAAGTTTTTCTCTAAATTTGTTTGGGTTTAGAAATGTAAGCACTACTTAAAAGCGGTAGTACATTTCAGCCCAATTGGTTTAAACTGTAGCTTAAAACAAATCCACAGGTAAGGTATAACTGGTTACAAATCTTAATCTATTCTTAAGAAAAGTTGCACGAGTGGCTCTGCCACCTTTTACGGTGGCAGGTGTAATAGCAGCTCGTTATTTTGTCCTGTTGTTCCCCTACTAAATCCCTGAGCAAACTGCTCAATAATTCATTGAGCTATTGACTTAAGGCCAGCTATAGCCACGAGTATAAAGTTAGGAGCTTTCTGAGACTTTTCCCCTGGTCCCCCACCCTCCATGTTTCAAGTGACTAAAGCCCAGCATAGTGAGCCAGTAAAGTACAGAGAAGTTTAGCTGCTAAAGAAAGTGCAATGGGATTCTTGATCTGAATCTGATTCTTGGCTTTCTAAGAAAACAAGAGAAAATAAATCCACCTCTGAAAAAGTAAAGCTGAGTTCAGATAAATTTCTCCAGGTGGTTGGGAGCATCTTAGTTACTTCACTTGATGTTTTATATATCTGTCCTTTCAGTGGATGGTGCATGGATGTATACGTTGCATGCCGAGAGCAAGTACGATCTCCTGAGGCCAGCTGTACAGTTTGAACTGGAGGAGTTTGCGGTCATGTTGACGAGACTTGCAGGATCGTTGTAGTGCAGTCTCATCTTCAGGCTTACAACCCCTGTGCTATGGAAGAGAAAGAAGTCATGTGGCAGGAGGATGTAAGTTTTGAAAGAGGGGAAATGTTCCTGTAGGTCGTTCTCTCAGTCTAGATTGATAGCTCTGTATGCTTACGGATTGAGGAAACTTTTTTCCCAAAGGTAATACAATAGCTGTGAAGAAAAGGAGGATGTAGTGTGGACTGGTTGGGAACTGGGGGGGTGCCAGGCACGGGACAGGGAAGGTTTGTAATGCTTTGGTGGATTGTATAGTAACGTCCTTGTTGGGTATAAGGAAGCTTCTTGAAGCTGTTAAGAGATTGTTGGGAAGGTCTGAAGTGAATTACATGCAAACCCAACAGCATTGTGGGTAAGAGAAAAGTTAAGGAGGTAAAATACAATCTGTGTTTCTTTTTTTTTGTTTTTTTCAGAGCTGTATGATCAAGTATTAGCTCCTTTAGTAGCCTTTTTGTGAAACGTACCACATCGTTTAGAAAATGATATAGAAAAAAGAGGTTAAATTTAGGAAAACTGGGGACAACTTACAGGACAAAAGGAATATATCTTCCCAGTGTAAATTCCAGCTAGAACAGAACAGATCTAGACTTCTATCACTTAAACAATTTTCAAATGAAAGATGAGAGTGAAGCTGATGGGCATAGAAAGGTTAGCACTGAGGTTCAAGGTGATGCATTAACCTACAGGTGGAGTCTGAAACACCTCTTAATTTTATTAATTATCTTAAAGGATACAAAACCAGAACACAGTCAAGAACAACCTTCATTACATAAAACCCCTTTAATACGACACAGAAGTAATCGACCCCAAATCAAGTGTATACCAAAATGCTTGTAGTTTTAAGGGTTACCTGTAGTAGTAATATCCTCACTTAAAGCCAAGGCATTTCAGAAAAATAGTAAAAGAAAGATCATTAGGGGCACTGTAGTAGTAAGGTACAAATTATACTGGAATGGCAGGGCAGGAGTGATAACTACGTATTAAAGAAACAAGGTAAAATCGCCGTTGGTGAATAATACTGGATGTCGTTTGGACTTAATTCTTTTGCCTGCATGGGAAAAGTGCTGTAGGGTTGAATTAGTAATGCGTTATCAAGACTGTACGGTATCAAGTACATGAGATTTTAATGTCAAGATCATACCTGAGTCTCTTAAGGTGAGAGCGCATTATTGCATTAATGCGGGATATAGAATGACCAAAGAAGACAGAGGAGGTGATAAAACCACTAGGTCAGAACAGGGAGTTGTTCTGACCACTGACACAGAATACACACGTCCTGGTATACAAGTCAGATGATGGCGTCTATTGCGTTTGCTTCAGCCACGCTTAAAACTTTCCCGATGTCTTAATAACAGAACTGGGGGAGCACAAAAAAAACCCAACAACTTTCCAGGATTGTTCTGGAAAAACAGTGCTCTGTAACTCTTGAACTTTAACATAGTTTGCAGTGACAAGGGTCAAATGTACAAATTTGAAATGTACACACTGTGGAACGTGTCATGTAACTTTTAAAATCACTGTATCAGAGTCCTGTTTCTCATGTGGGAGAAGGAAGATGAAGGGATAGTCATGCCAATTTTTTCTTGCTACTTCCCCCCTGTTCAAAGATTAGTTCCGACTAACAGTGGGAATACTTCTGTTTGCTATCTTTCCTTTAGTAGTGGTGTTCAGCTCCCCCAGCTGTTCACATTTGCTAGTGGAATAGATAATAGAAGAGTATCAAAGATCATCTTTGATAAGACCTTTAGTTCCTCAAAGACCTTCAGTTTATTGCTAGAGTTCGGGAGGATGTCTAGAAGACGACAGCTTTCTTCTTCAATGTAGCCGTCTGGTGGGACAAAAGAAAAGATCTGTGTATCGCTAACCCTGTAGTGTTTTATCATAACACCCAGAAGCCCCGTTTTGAGGTGTTAAGCGGTGGTCTTCAGGAAACTGCAGCCTAGAGAAGTTGAGAAAGAGCACACAGGTCAGTGTATATGTAACAGCTTACTGATTTTTGACCGTTTGATCTTTTTGAAATAACGTGTACAGTCTCTAGCTGAAAATAACTGGTATGATGATTGATCTGGATGCTCCTAATGGTTTGACAAATACCTTGAAAATGAAAGTCTGGTTTTTTTGTCACCTGTATTTTAGTGGGTCAATGTATTTGTCTAAAGACTTGCTTCCTGCTGCAGCGTAACACAGTCAAGCAGAAAGCTGCTGCAGTGGATTTCATGTTTCCAAATGCCCCAATGCATTAAAGTAGGTCAAAAATTGCGTAAGATGCCATTACTGGAAACTGCTGTAGGCTGACTTGCATATGAAAACTCAGCAGTGCAACTAGCAAATGCACTCTGACAAACAGAAATGCAGCCATGACATAAAACATGACAAGAGAGCTCTCTGACATCTCCCTAGGACATGAAAGGCTGTTGGAATCGTGAGATGTCTTTGCCCCTTGAGTTCACGTTCCTGCTCTCTGCTGAGCCAGAGTCGCCTGCCTGGCTTGTTAGAGGTCTCTCATTGTTCTTGTCTGCAGGGAGCTCAGGCACAAGGCTCCTTAACTCGTTCTGGATCGCAAAAGATGTATTCTATATTTTCCTTGCTTACCAAGCTCCTCTTAAGAACAAACATACATAGCACAGTGAAAATCATGTGAAGTTAAGAATCTGTAATAGCTCTTCCACTGACTGAGCAGTTGCCGATGAGCAATGGGAGTTTGTGGAGAGAAGTGCAAAAGTCTTCGCAGTTTCTGCACGCAGGAGCCGCCACTGCTGTGGGGTTTAACACTGATGTGCCCTGTGGAGCACTGAGCAGAGTGCAGTGCTTGCGTCTTCCCTCTTTCGAAGCACTGTTTCATGGCTTCAGCACAGAGGGGGAACACATGCCTAGGTACCCGATTTATGTAGTTTATAGAGTTACAAAAACATGTAAATGGAGAAGGAAAAAAATAATTCTGGAAATACGTAGTATCACCTTCAAAAGCTCGTCGGCGTGCATTCTTTTTCCGGTGTGTGTGCATCCCGTACCCATGAAACCAGACTCGCTTGGTTAGCAGCGTCTGTTGGCCCACCCCGTTTCCGTGCCCTTGTACCTCTTCACTACGTTGGGCAGCATCGAGGACAGCGCATGGGCCACTTACCTTCAGGTTTTGTATCTTTTAAGAGTCTGACCACTGGTAAGGGCAGTCTCCTGTATTTTTTTTCTCTTCTTGCTACTGATACAAACCTCCCGGTTTGAGGGATTATATCCATTAGCGATCAGAACAGGATATATTTGGCTGCAGTTATCTTTTAGTGCAGTATATTTGTTTTAACTGTGAATGGTTTATTAATCATAAAATATACCACTTGATGGATGCATTTTTCCAAGGGTTTGAAATGGGGGTACTCCTCTGTGAAATGAATTAATGAGAACTATGTCCGAGTCTGGCAAGAATTCTTTGCACTCTGCAGTTACTTATGAAAAATCTTTGGCAACCAGTACTGCTTTATTTCCCGGAATTGTTGCGTCTCTGGCGAGATACCCATTTGTTATCATGCCAGTCACACATTTCCTGTATTTAAATAGGTAAATAGATGGCTCAATACCAATCGTCTCAGGAACACGCACAATCATGCAGTTACACGGGCTGGAAGGGTCCTCAGTTAGTGTACAAACCTGATCAGGTCTCTGCCAGTCCAAAAGCTCCTGCCCCGTATTTGCTGCTCAAGGGCCACAGATGCTGATCTGATCAATGCTCTGATGTAGTCGACTCAGTCATTTGGCGATGGACTCTAGACAGAAGAGACCCATTATTCAGTCTTAATAGTCTTAATACATTGCCTGATGTCAGAAAACTCTAG
This sequence comes from Aptenodytes forsteri, assembly GCF_000699145.1. Lineage (NCBI taxonomy): Eukaryota > Metazoa > Chordata > Aves > Sphenisciformes > Spheniscidae > Aptenodytes > Aptenodytes forsteri. The sequence goes on from NW_008796078.1 coordinate 2,893,522, forward strand.
GTAGGAGCTTGGCAGAACATGAATAAAGTTTGTAAGCCTCGAATTTTTCCAACTTGGCTTTAGTCATGCTAATGAGATGATGAGAAAATATCAAAGGTGAGAAGGTTTGAAAGTAATAATAATGATAAAAATCTCGGGCTTTCCCTGGGTTTACATCAGAATGGCTGGCCTGGCTGCAAACAGCCAACAGCTGTATTCATTTACGTCTCATGCAAAGTTACCTTATTAGCAATGGGTATAGCAGCAGCTTCTATGATTTGGTTAATTTACTATGGATAATGCTTAATTACTTTGTTATGGTAACGTGACATTGTTGTCTTAGTGTTAAGATAACACTTATTATGATGATAATTAAAAACAAAAGAGGTCTCCCTCAAAGGGTGTTTTGCAAGCACTGGATCTTTTTCCATCTTGAAGTTTTTGTCTGCGGATTCTCCCGAGCTGTTTGTATTTTGTAACTCTCCAATGTATTTAAAACAGTTAAGGTTTTTCACTTTCAGAGGTTTGCCACCCATTAGATCTGTTTAGTTGAATCACTTATTTTTTTTTCCCCCGATTAATACCATATAGATTCCACACACTTCATGTATTCTCCCTGTCATGATTATTCTGTATTAGTCTGATTGTATGTTCAGAATTTTGAAGTGACAAATGGTTACTCATGGTGAGAGGCCGCTCTCTGTTTTTTCCTAAATCCGGTCAGGGAGTCCATACAGGGAATGGCTCCCTGAATTTCCTAAATCCGGTCAGGGAGTCCATACAAGGACTAACAGCTGGAGAAGTCCCAGGCACTGCTGTGGAAGGCTTTAAAAGAACAGGCTAAAGTATCTATCAGAAACTGTTGGGTTTTGGCCACTTTTTCTTAATTATTTTTTAATAAAAACAGACTCCAATTCTAGCAGCCGGACACTGCTGACCTACAGCATGCTTCAAACTCTGGCATTTCCTATAGAAGTCCCAAAATAATTCTAATGGAGGCTTGTGATGGGGCTTGTTTTGGGTGTGGATCGTGGCAGCCAGGCCACGCTGTCTAAATGTGCCAGTACTTCGGTGCCGCTGATGAGCCCCAGAGCAGACAGGAACAGGGGTTCTCCTCCTCCCTGGTCAGTACCAGCCGAAATCACCCGGCGAGAGACAGGCCTGTCAATTCCTCTTGTAACACGTCGCTCTGCAACTGGAGTCTTTTATTGCAGGCTGCCATGAACTAGTGCTTTTAAGAGGTTCAGTTAGGTGAAGAGGTGTTTCCAGCCACGCTTTGCTAATTCTAAACTCTTCAAAAATCAAGCGTGTTTATAAAAAGGTTGATGTAGCTTTTGTTTGCCTTCTGGTTCTGAGTCTATTTAAATCCTACGTAGGGACGGTTCTATGCAGGTAAGGCTTTTTTTTTTCTTTTACTACAAAACTCGGTATTGTGCACAGCGGTGGCAGCACCGGTGCTCCCCCAGCCAGCCTCGCCGGGACTTAAGGAGAAGAGAGACCGCGCTGTAGCCTCCTCCACTTCCTCCTTTGTGTTGATTTTTAATAGCAATTAAATTTTACTTCAAAAAATATGTATTAAAAAAAACCC
>NW_008796078.1:2895792-2900619 GCF_000699145.1 Aptenodytes forsteri
TGACGGGGACGGTAGGTGGGGGAGAGGGGGCGAAGGGGGAAAGGGACAGCTGCCCTCGCAGGGCCGGTGCCTCAGAAAGGGCGGGAGGGCGGTGGCGGAGCGACCGCAGAGCCGCACCCCCCGCGGTCAGCGCGGGGTGCCTGACGGTAACGGAGCCACAGGCCGCCTGGGCCGGGCTGAGCAGGGGAAAGCCTGTGTGTATCTGGTGGAGCTGGAAAGAGGAGGTGGTGGTCTGTCGGTGGTTCCAGACGGTGCAGCGCGTTTCGACCTTATTCTCTGCCGGTGTGGGAAAGATGTGCAAAATAAGTGCAGCTAGGTGATACCGCAGGAGTGAAAACTCAAAGTGGGACTTTGTTTTCTGGGGAACGAGCGCAAAACCAGCTTTGGAAGTGCCAAGACGATGGCAGGTGGCATTACATTGCACCGTGTGTTTGCAGTACGATGGGGACGTCCTGCCTTCCTTAGGTCAACAGCCTGTTGTGCCTTTGTGTGTCTTTATTGTCATAGTAAGCCTGCCCCGCGTTCTCCGCTTGCAGAGCGCGCTGTGCTGGACCTCGCTCTGTGAGGAGGGCAGGCAGGGGTGCCTGCGAGCCGGCACTCCCCGAGGTGCCCAAAGAGCTTGGTCGTCGTCGTCTTGTTTAAGAGCAGACCGAGCTGGTGAGCATGTATTCCTGTCTCACTGCAACAGGAACAAAACAGATAGAAGCAAATACAGGAACTTGGCAAATACAGGATATATCCTAAAGAGAGGGATGTAGTTTTTTGGAAAGGAGAATAACGTGGCTGTTCTGGTTGTAACTTGCCATTCCGCAACAGCAGATTTAAAGCACAAGAACTGTCTCTTAACAAAATACATGAACATGCAAACACCTCTTTTTCTGATGCTTAACTAAGGTGTGAGGCCTTAAAACATGCCGGCAACTGTGGAAGTCCACACGTTTTTTCCCCCCCCCCTTTAAAAAAAAAATAAATCTTACCTTTACCACAGAGCAGCTTTCTGTGGGGTGCAACATGGGCGGTGACAGCGTGAGAGCTGTTTGTGGTGAGTTCACACCCTTCCTTACCTTGCAGTAACTTGTTCTTGGCCCGTTACTGAGAGCTCTGAATGCTCTTTAATTTCATTCTGCAAAGCCGGAGGCTTAAATTGTACACACTGGAAACGTGCTAGGACGTTTTCCCCGTCATCCGTGTGGCTTACTCATTTGAAATGTTTTTTAACTCCTAAATGTGCCAAGAAATTTATATCTTTGTGGTGCTTCTTTATTAAAAATAACTACCTTGTTTATGCCAGCAGCTGCTGTAAAAATGTAGCCTGCCGCTTTTTACATAATATGGTATTAAACAGGTTTTTTGTTATTTAAAATTTGAAAGATAATGTTCAATTAATGGTAATAGATTAATTTAAAGCAATATTTGTGTATTGTCATCGCTGCGTAACCTGGACTTTAATGTCAAGATGATGAAAACTTGGGTTAGCACCGATCGTTTGAACCAAAGGAGTATTGGTTTCGTGTATTCTAAAACAAAGGCGCGTAGATAACTTCGCCATTTTGTAACTCTGCCGCCTTATGCTGGAAGAACACGAACCCTTCTGTTTGCCAGTGCTTCCTCCTTTTGACGTCACCTCATTGTTGCAGGCTTTTACGTCTCTTCCTGCTCAGCTACGTCTGGGACAACGGTTTTCCGTTACGGTTCGCGGATCTGTGAGCTCTCTGAATGACTGGCGCGGGGTTCTCGAGACGTAACAAAATCAAGGCTGCGATCGGGTGCCCGGGTGGCAGCCGTACGAACCAATAGGCAGGAGTGCGAATCCTGCAACAACGTGTGGTTTGTTCAGTGCCACAGACTTGCTTTAACCATGGTGACAGACGAGAGGTACCGTGTGTCCCGTGAAATATGCGGGAGCAGCTTCCTGCGTTTCGTCCCCCGTGAACAGTGGTTTCAGCAAGGAGACGGTCCCAGTGACGTTAGATTTTTTTGAGCCTTTTAAATGATCTAGAGTAGGAGCAACGGGATAGGAATTCGGTATTAAGTAGGACCCCGAGAGCAAAGACGTGTCGTTCTTCAGGCAGACGGAGGAGAGGCGCGCTGCAGTAAAGCTGCACCGTGTGCGGGAGCAACCTACACGAATCTCACGCGGTCAGGGACATTACTCGTGACAGTGGACTTCCACAATGAAGCACTGTTCAAATCCATCTCCTATCCTACACTTGGGGTTGAGACAAAGTTTAATGAATAATAAACCTACACAAATTTGGTGGTTTTCTGGTTTCCCTGAATGTTTTGAGATCTTTTTGCTTCCTAACAGAATGTGTGTAATTCAGCAAAATACAATTTTAAAGACTTTTTTTTTTTTAACCGAGGAAAAGATTTGTTGTTGCCTTAATGTTTCTGTTGTTACTGTTAATGCTGCAGCAATGACCATTGCTTGAGTCCTTTTTTTAGAAAACATACAGATTTATGTGACGAAAAATATAAACCAGTTGGTATGATGCTACCTTATTGGACAGCCAATAAATTCTAACCAAAAGCATTTGTAATTTCAGAGAGCTATTTGCAGACTTCTCCATTCTTAGAGAACCATGCCGAGTTCTTCTTTCTTAGAAGAATAAACAGGCTTTTATGCTTTGACATTTTCTCAGTCTCTATGGGGGGAGATCCCCAGGTGAAAACGTGGCACAAAGAAATGAAGTAGCTTAGAACAAAACCCCTAAAATCTAATCCTTTTAGATTCTTTAGAGGAGACTATTTATTCCAACCAGCTTCACCGTTCGGTTGATGTTCCAGAATCCTCCTGCTAGCAGCTTACGGAGCGCTGACACAAAAGGAGGTACAGATTTGTAGATTTATTATTTTTTTTAAAATAAGCAGTATCTTTATTACTGAGATAAAGACTGTACCCTCTCATTTCTTCAGTTGTTTTTTTTTTCCCATAAAAACCACATTAAAGAGAGTTTTTAGCTAGTTATTGGGGGCTAACTGCAGTCTGCCAGATCTATTCATGCAAATGCCTTCCCAAATATGCCAACGCATTGCAAATGAAAGGGGTCTGTGCTAGAGTTCCTGTTTATTACACAAGAGTGAATTTACAGTTTTGCAAGTCTTTTCCTGTTGTCTTTTAACCTTTACTTCCAGCTGGTTTGAGACTGAAAACACCGAGTCATGGGTCTTCCGTGAGCGTGGGGAAGAACAAGCACTGTGAAATGACCTGGCGTTTCTGTATTTAGCGGAGTTGGAAAACCAACCCAGATGCCGAAGAGGGACTGTATTTAATGCTCCCTCAATTCTTACCATTTGGGTTCTGGCTAACAAAATACGGGGAAGGGGGTTGGAAGGAGGTAAGTTCAGAGCCTATAGATGTTTGGAGGGTGTCCACAGGAGAGAGGATTTAGCGTGAGACACAAGGGTAGCACGCGGAGTACTGGAATACCGCACGCCGAGGAGAACGCTGTGAATTCCTTCCTAGCAGACGGCTGTCGCGCAGAAGACCCAACACTTTTTTAAGAAAACAGAATGAAAAAGTCTGTGCAAAACGTGCATTCCATTTGACGTGGCAACTGACGAGCTGTTTCTGGGGCCTTCTCTTAGGTATGGATTGGGTGCAGGTCCTGATGAGATGACGGGGACACCAATATTCCTTTTCATTTTGTGAGTTACTTTGTCAAAACGTAACAATGTCCGAAGTCCGGCGTCTTTCCCTGGATAATGACATATTAAGTTTCTGTGCACGGTAAACTAACCAATGAGGCCGCGATTGCTAGCTTTTCGTATTTATTTTCAAAACACCAAGGGATGCAATATTTCCTGGACATTGAATTGTTTCCTTTTAAAAATGAGGTACAGGTACTGTCAGCATTAACCTTGAGCACCTTTTTCCCCCAATGTTTTTCTCAAAAACGAGCCTGGTCCCGTTGCCTTGAAACTCTTTTATTCCGTTCTTCTACAGTTAAGCTTTACGTTCCTGTTCACAGACAACTGGATGTTTTTCTCCACGGCGCACAGAGCTTTCACTTCAGTCAGACTTGTCTGCTCCCCACCCCCCGCTTCCAATGTACAATTCCCACTTGCAGCATTTTCAGTAAACATGGGATCAATTGAGTATACAGAAATAGCTTCTTCTATAAAATTTCCATTAAAAAAATAACAAGTTTTTATTTACAAAGTGTTTGCTACTACAAAGTAATATTTCCTATTGGTTCAAATATACTATTTGCTAATGCCAGTGTTCCTATTAGGAAAGTAAAACTTTGTATATGCATTTTCCTTTATATCTTTGTCAATGTTTAAAGCACATATACTACTACCACATTCTTTTTTACACTACTCCTAGCCACGTACAATGTGGTAGTAGAAATTAACACTATTTGATCAGGACAAAAAATCAGCATAGCTTAAGAGCAGTTTTTCTGCAAAAATAAAACTTTAGTTTATAATTTAAAGGTATTTGGAAAGAAAGAAATCTATGGAGAATTCAAAAATACGCAGCAAATAATTGTTTAAAAGACGAACGGGCAACTTGGACTTTCCCAAAGACAAAGGAGTCTAGCGCAAGAAAAGGGAGAAAAAATTCTGCCGAAGTGTTTGTGTGACACTTTATGCCAACACATATGTTAGGGGAGGGGGAGAGCAAGACGAGTGGATTAAAAAATTAATTAAAACTTCAAATCCCCTACAGTTAGCATCCTCACAAATTGGATTTGTCAGTGCTTCTTTTCTTCCCACCCACCACGTTTACAAACCCGCCTTTGAGGTCAGCACTGGAAGAGGTCATAAAACAGCTTTGGCCGTGACTGGCCTTGTTCTTAAAAAAAAAAAGGGGGGGGGGAC